>NC_079292.1:27751809-27985017 GCF_023638135.1 Falco biarmicus
GCTCAAAATAAAGGAGGAAGAGGGGGAAAGAGGAGATAAAAACCCTGACAAGGAAGAAAACAGTTCTGGTTCCTAATCCATTTTGGGGGAATGTTAAAGCAGCAATACTTGGCCAGAGCAGAGGTCCTCCCGGTTTAGGACACTTTTTAAAGAAAGGTTGAAAATAAATGCATGAAGAACATAAGAAAAGTGTAGGCACATGATAGTACTTCCCAAATATGCCAGCGATTTGAAGATCGAGAATTTCTGAGCCAGAGATCATGTCCTTATATTTAACAACTTTAAATATCTCTCCCTTCCATTAGCTTCTCCAGTGGCCCCCCTGAACTGTGTAGATTTTAAGCATTCGTAACGTCCCGTGACAGAGAGTTCACCAGTACAGCTACATGGCAGAACTACTGATGTTTAGAGAAGATCTGCTGAGGTATATCACATCATGCTGGTTCATTCCAAGGACCGGTTGTATATCAGATCCCAAAAAGGCACAGAAACACACATTCTTGGAGTAAATTTATATTCTTCTGCTGAATCGAGTGAAGGCATTCCAACTAAGTCAGAGGAACTCGAATGATTTCTACTTGCTCAGTAGCTTATCTGAGGTTAGTGGAACTATGCTGATTCTCATTAGCTGAGAATTTAGCTCAGTATTTTATTTTAGAACGTGTTTTACAGAATTACAAATTCCATTCCAGCCAAGCTGATATATTGTGCTCACAGCTGCAGGAGCTGAGCAATTAAATTGATAATATTTGATGATAGTGTATGTATGTGTGTGGGGGGAACACATTCAATTTTGTTTGGCTCTCAAAAGAAAGTCTCTGATTTTTGCAAGGTTGCAATTCTGTCTCTCCATGTGCAATTGAGCCTGTCTTTCCCTTCCAAAGGGAGTGCCTGCATGCTGGAATTAAAATTTGCTCATGACTATCAGGCAGCAATCTATGACCGATTTGTTCTCACAGTCTTCAAGGCAGGTACAGAAGCATCAACATCAGAGCAAGTTTCTTTTTCCATATGCATCAGTTTGCAAAGGCTGTTCTGTAGGTTAACAGGTAGCTCACTCTTTGTGCAATGAGCTTGTGGCGCCTTAACACAGAGCACCTCAACAAACCCCTGGGAGGAGGTACGTTTCTTAGGTGGACACATCTCCCTTGAGAACTGGACCGTGAGTAATATTTTTATTTCCCAGACCCCTAACCAAAAAAAAAAAAAAAAAACCAACCAAAACCCAGGAAAAATTACTTTTCTCCATTACTGTCCTGGATGAGTCTTGGACCAGCAATATCAAGGTAGAAGTACCTCATTAAAAGGCTTTTTGTTTCCTTTGCCTTTTGTGCATTCCTGATTAAACACAAGAAAGCAGCCAACTGTCTTGGAGCCTGAGCCAAAAGCATCTGAGTCAATCAAAACACTTCCTATTGATGCCATAGCCTCCAAAATGTGTTGCCAGTGAGGTAGTATCACATTTGCGTGGACTGCACTTTACTTCTTATTAACCCTAACTGTGTATATTTACAGAAAGAATAAAACATGTATAGAAAACCTGTTCTTTTTAGCTATACATTTGTGCAGTGTCATGACAGTGGACTTGGAATTTTATAGTGATATTAAAGATAAATCATAATTATACTGGTAATGCATAGTTCAGCTGAGGAGTTTTCTGTCTGCAGTGATCAGCCTCGTTTTTCCACCATACAAAATAATTGTAATTTGCATTACTCAGTCTTCATTATTAGCAATAGTAATAGTTTAATTTTATTAGTGCCTGGGATAACAAATAACTCAATAATATTTTAAGACAATATATACAAAATATTCATAAGGATCTGTTTACTGCTGACGCACAGATACTTCGGGGCTGAAACGCCCCAGTGTAAAAGCGGTATAGGACAGGGGAAAAAGAATGGTGCTAAAGTGATTCAAATAAATAATTGGTGCTAGTTTTAAGTTAAAAGTATATACACTTATATAGTCAAGTGACTATATATTGAATTCACGATACAGCAGAGGGTTTTGTATTAAAACAGGTTGGGTTTATAGGGGAAATAACATAGCTTTGGTTAGATTTGGGATTTTGGTTTTGTTGCCCTTTTTCTCGAGGAAACATAAACAATTACCCAATGAAACAGCAAATTGTGGTAAGAGCAAATAGACCGAAGGAAGAAACTTTGTTATATAACACGACAAACCTGTGGTAACCATCCCCAGTGTGTGTTGTTTGCTGTGACTTACAGCTTTGCTTAAGCATTTTAAAGATTCTTGCAGGTCTTTTTCAAGCTGCCAGCTCTAGCCTAGGAATTATGGTAATGTGCCACTTCTGAGCCCTCGGCAGGATTTGCAACAGAGAAATCACATCAGCCTATGCTGATTAACAATTCCATTCCATCCAGAGATTTATATAAAAAAACTATCTTACATTTTGCTTTTTAATAAGAACGATCGCTATCTCAAATTGAGTCCCAGCAAATTTTAATAAAGGCCCAAGGTTGAGTGGCATTTTGCATGCTGATTTAGCTGTGATTGCTTGCTTTTGATGAGCACCAGCCGGGCATGTATAGCTTTCCTCAGAGCAGGTTTAAAGACCAGTAGTAAGGAAAAGGATAAAAATAAAAACTTCCAACTGAAATTTGAGGTCTTTTCTCTCTATGATTGATTACTGAATAAATACCTACACATATCTCTGCATTCAACCCACAAGTAATATTCCCTACAGCAAAACAGCTGTTTTAATGGCTTTTAATATACTCTCCTGTCAAAATATGTTAAGTTTGAAGGCTGCAATTATTAAAAAAAAAGATATGATCAATCTATTTATCTATCTATCTTCATGACAACTCAGTTTAATCAGCTAAGCGTGGATCGGAATAAACTGATGCTTTTATTCTTGCAGTTGTGTGTTTATATGGGGGTCCCTGTTTAGCACATTCTTTGCCATTGTTTTGAATAGCACCTTCAGTGCTCCGAATAATGGTAGCATATAGGTATGATAAGGTTTCGGGGTTTTGTCATTATGCAATAGAGACCGCCTCTATCAGAGGGCTATTAAAAAAGAACAAATTGTCAGCATATAAGCTTTTGTAGTCACATTTTCCTCTCTTCTGTTTTGAGTAAAATATGCATTGGAAATATTTATTTGGAGAAAACAGTCTTCTGAAGATACGAGGGGAAAAGAGATTGCACAAAATAGTTGAAGTCAAAGCTCAGTGGCAGTGTGTGCGCGTGTGCGTGTGTGCGCATTATGAAAGCAGCAGTGCCATGAAAGTGATCAGGTAAAGCATTCCATTTGTTTTGATTCAGCCTTTATGGTTCTTTTTCATCCCTCTCAATAAATTGTATTTCAACTTCTCTCATTAAAATAGTAACCCTTTCTTTCTTCAGCTTGGGGAACAACAGAGGCAAAACCCCTTTCATATAGGAACCATCCATCATCATTAGAAATAATGATCCTCCCACACAGTAACTAGTGCAATGTACGTGAAGGAGCAACTAATTCCCACCCAGTTTCCTTTGCCTCTTTCTCTTTGAGGGATTGCAAATGATAATTTAAAGAAACAGTGTGTGAAAGACGCCTTCAGTCACAGGAAAGCTATTTCCATCTTGTAAACTGGGAAACTGCGGTAGGTGAGACAAAAAGAATCCTCAAAAAGATCTCAGTGGAGACGTGACCCTATTTTCCAGATTAATGTCCCACATTGCTTTAGCACACGCAGGGAACCATTTTTACATAAATGTTTTTGTTTCATAGGGAGCAACAGTGGGAAAGAAACAAGAGTAATGACCAGTCCACCAAGAGGTAATTCCCAGTAAACTGCCTTTAGCCTGCACCTTTGTTAAGTGGATCTCACTCAGTAATTAAAGTCTAAAGGGAATGAACTGGCAATGAGAGCTGATCTGTTTGGTGTTGTTCTCAAAGCTAAGTCTTGTCTATGGTCTCAGATCACTTAAGCATATACTTAAGCCCAATGCTTAAGCCCATATACTTAAGCCCAAGGACATGGAATCATAGAATGGTTTCTGTTGGAGAGGACCTTAAAAATCATCTAGTTCCAACCCTGCTGCCACGGGCAGGGACACCCTCCACTAGACCAGGTTACTCAAAGCCCCATCCAGCCTAGCCTTGAACATTTCCAAGGCTGGGGCATCCACAACTTCTCTGGGTGACCTGTTCCAGTGTCTCACAACCCTCATAGTGAAGAATTTCTTCCTTATATCTATTTTAAATCTATTGTATTTCAGTTTAAAGCCCTTATGCTGAAGCCCACATGTCATTTTAAGTGACTAAGCATAAGTTCAGGTCAGTATTTCTTCCCACATGATCAGGCCTTGGCATTCAGGCACCTCCATAACTTCTCTCTATGGCTGTGAACAGAAGACCACATCCCAGAGGAGGATTCTGGTATTAGGTGGGACTAGAACCTTGGTGGTGGTGCCCACCTCTCCATCAAGAGGCTTCATGGAGGCTGCCCTTCCTGAAGGGCCTCAACACTTCCTGATGACACCTGACAGAAAAGACTTGGGGAAATATCAACATCCAAAAAAATCACAATCCCCAAGCCCTTCCTTCCATCACCTCACCCTGGAGGTGCCTCAGCTCGTCAGGTGCCTCCTGGATTGGCTGGGGCAGCCCCACTGCAATCCGGCACAGCGAGGCAGAGTGGCACCAGAGTCCCCTGCGGGGCCCAATCCTGGAGGTATGCTGGGAACACACCTACCTCTCCCCTGCAGGATCACACCCTGCAAGAATGCAGTCATAGTTGCTTTCTTCTTTTAAATGCAGCTGGCAGAGGAGGAGACAGCAGTGCCAGTGCCCTCCGCTCCTGTAATAACTTCAGGATTAAAGCGCTCACCCAGGAAGTGGGACAGTGGCCTCTGGGTCCTCCTCAGCCCCAGGGGTTCAGAGTTTCCATTTCCCAAGAAACCATCCAAAACCCTGAGTTATGGGGTGAGGGTGAGATGTGGGGCATGGGGAGGAGGGGAGGAGAAAGCATTTATTTCCTCATTCAAGCTATGCTGATGAGTAGAGAGAAAGAAATGAAAGAGCCATGGTACCCCAAGGTGACTTACAAGCAGAGCACAAGTCCACATCCTAGTGATTAAAAAGAGGATTGCCTTCAGTTTTGGTTTGCATGTTTTTTGCTGCATGAGTATTTTGTACTACAGAGCCATGGACTGAAATCTGAAGGATCTAGAAGGCATAAATCTCTAGGAGAAGATCCTTTATTCATTAAATACCTGCCTGACTCACTTCCAAAATTGTCACCTTCCCTTCCCAAATCCAAATCTCATACTTGGTCTGGATAAACAGACACCAGATCGAAAAGAAAAGAGGACATGCTCCCGAACCCCGGCATCCCTTTCTCCCCTCAAAGGGTTGTGGGAAACCCCTCATCTTCCCCGTGCAGTCCCACAGCTTGACCAAAGAATGCAGAAATGCTTTCTCCACCCAGCGTCACCTGCAGTTTTGTGGTTGGGGTACTCCCATGGCAAATGGGAAACGTAGGCTTGAACCTCCCAGGCAGAGGCAAACCAAAAACTCGTCTTGCTTTTCTTGGGCAAGTGTCTTTAACCACTGGACTACAACATAAACGGTGAGAGGCTCCTCCTTTTCCTTTAGTGACTGCATTTTTTGGAGGTAGCAAAGCAAAGCTGGCTTTGCTTAGCCCTTTGAAGATCTGCTCAGCACAAGCCTGGGGCCTACTTGTCCAAGCCATACTTTCCTGCAGCACTGATTTAGGCACCTCCACTGTTCATTTTCTTTCTTGACCGCTTACTGCTCAGCGTGGGGCTTTGGAGTGACTTTTCTAAGGCATTAAATGCTCTTCACATACCAGTCTGAGGTCCTAAATCTGAATTTGGGGTCCATTCTAGGCACATATGCCCAAGAGATTGCCATGAGCTGTCCCATTTGGAATAAGCATTAAATGTCCTGTTTAAGGTCCTGTGTTAGGAAGGACCTTCTGCAAATGACAGAACTTTCTCAGGTGGTGAATCACTGGGGATTGCATAATTTCTTCTCCAGGTCACCCCTTCAAAAAAGTTCACAGAGCTAAAACCAAGTGCAGTAAGAGCAGGGGCTCTTCTAACAAGATGCCTCAACCCACGTGGAATGACTTCAGCCAGCTCCAAGTGCTATGAATGTAGTGCTTCCTATCCTGGTCTGGATCAGGCCTTAAGGACAGAGCTGAAACTTCAATCAAGGTTTTTATGAAGGAAGGAGGGATAACATACCACAACAGAGATGCCATTTCAAAAAATTTAATGACTCAAGGCAGATACTCAGAAACCATAGTGATGACTGTGGGATGGCCTGGATCCTCAAAATGCTCTGCACCCTGGCATGGACCCAGCTGGGCAATTCAATGCGTACCTGCTTTGTGGCATGTAACTAGGTTCAGTGGGACCACTTCTCCTTGTAGTCAAGAGTAGGTTTAAATGCACAGCTGGATGCAAGCCAGAACACTCAATACTTTCCCTACTTTAGGTTAAAAATATATAATAGGGTATAAGAGTTTGCATCGGAGGCAGCAGAAAAGTGAAACTTCTTATCTGCCGTCATTTTTTACAATAGTAATACCAGCTTGTGACTTGTCCCAGCTGTTTATTCGGGTAGAAAAGTGTCCTGAAATGCAAGTAAATATGTGGGTATGAAAGGAATTGATAGAGTTTTCTTCATTTCAGGGGAAAATACATTTCTGATATCACTATATCACTCTGTCTTACTGCTGTAATATGCCACAAGAGAATAAGCCACCACTTTCCATTTCTTGTCTTTTGAAGTTAATTTCCGATCCTAACAGTAAATCAGAGTTCTGTAATCTTGCTGATACATTACAGGGGAATGAAAATTTAATTTTTAATGAGATCTTTACTTAAAAAAAAGAATATTTGCAAAAACTAAGAAAGCTGTGTTCAATCAAAACTGGGGCTTTGGCATGCAATGGCTCAGTTTAGAATGAAAAGTAACATCAAAGAGATGTCTTTTAGTTTAATTTCAAATAGCACATGCCACCTTGGAAGGGATAAATTCTGGAACACTTCTGTAAAATCTAGAAAATGCCACTTAAACCTAAGGAAATCTAAATAATAAGCCAAATATAACACTCACTGGTGAGAGAACGCAAGGACATCAAACCCTGTGTGTGGTCTTCAAGAAGAGTAGCATGTATACATGTAGTAGTCACAAGATTATGCTCAATGTATGCAGCTGAACAATGAAAATCCCTACACGTGTCTCTTGCTGCCTGACTTTCTATGGTATTACTTGAACAGGCTCCCAAAAATCTTTTCATATTTGGCTGATACCTCCTGCCACATATCGTACAGGCAGTGTAAGCAACATTTGAGCTGTATGGTGAGAAAAGAGGCAGGGTCATCCAGCAATTAGTAAAACGTGCATGCAAAGTGATTCCTCAGCTCACTCCACGCTGATGGCCACTTACGCATTTCCTGCAGGATCTGGCCTATATATTTTGTGAAATATGTAGGTCCTGGTTGCAAGGACATATTCAGCCAGATAATTCTTAAAATCCATGCAGAAGAGTTGATGGGCCTGATAACATGGAGACTGCAAATGCCATTTTGCAGACAACAAACGCGACATTGTGCCTAGTGCCCAATAGTCAGTTAAGGTCAGCAGTCAGCCTTCATGGACATTAGTTCTGACTCAAAACACTTTCCAGGAGAACAAAAAGCCACCAAGACCACTTCCTTTTGGTGTGGCAACTATTTTTATGACAACACTTTCACGGTAGCATGAACTCTTTTCTGTCATTTTTGAGGCTGAAGAAAGCAGCAGCCCTTTAGGCAGGAACCCATGCAAAGTCACATACCACCCCAAAGCATCCAGATCATAATTCAAAACCAGTCCATTTCAAGCAGCAGTTGGAGTCTGGACCCATTTGACTTCAGTACTTTCTTTTACTGGAAAATCTGCCTCATGTTGAGCCAAGCCTCAGTGTCAAAGAGACACTGAGGAGTCCTCTCTGGAAAAATTGTTCACCGAGCAGATAAAAACTAATGTCCATAACAAACAACAACCTTTTGTCAAATCAGCACATTCTAAAGACCACATTTTTTCTCAGGCTAGGCTGCAGTTCCTATTCGTGCTTTCACACCATTGCTTTGAGACCTGACAAGATGCTATCAACAGGCCCTCTAAGTACTGGAGAACCACTTTAAGGGGAATCACTGGGGCAATTACCACAAGCAGTGAAAGATATGGTATTTATTGATGGAAGATTAATATTGGCCACAATGCAATTGATTTATTTCTCTGCAGCTTTATTTTCAAGTTCTTGCAGTGTTTTGTGGCCTGCTGTGGTCTTGCAGGTTTCTTTCTCTTTTAGATATGAATTTATTTTTAACTATCACTCTAATTGGCTGGAGTTATTCCAAGAGCCTCCAATTTACTGTTAATGTGTTTGATATAAATTGCCCTAATGTAATTAATAAGAGGAACAATGAGTTGAAAAAGTTGGGAAGCAGGATCTTCATGTTATCAGGTTCTGATATAAACATCCTAGATGTAGTATGGCACATCTTTTCCAACTAAGGCTGATGTTTCTGAAAGTGCCACAAAGCCAAGAACTAGACCTAATGAAAGGGCTTAGATATGTACAAGCTAGATGCCTGCATTTCAGGTGCTTGGGACTGAGAAAGAAATCCAAAACCTGGAGTCTGGCTAATCAGCTCTCATTGTGGAAGTGAAACACTTTTGGCTGAAAAATGTCAGCCAAAAAAACTGACTCGCTGAGTTGCTTTAAGGTTTCCTGTAGAAATACGAGGTGTGATGGGGAAAACAAGGGAGTGGGAAGAACAGAAGACAATTTTCCGACAAATTTCTTCCCCTAAGTTTTTTCAAAGGCTGAAAAACACAAAACTTAGGATTGTTATTCAATGGGTAGGTGCACATGAGGTTGAGTACAGCATTAGATAGCTGCCAAGTAGTTGGAGTAACTACACATGAGGTAGGCGAAGGGTTTTGCCCTTCCTCAATACAGAGGATGCTCCATGTCCCTCCCTTCCCTAGCCCCATGTGAGGTGACATCCTGCAAGGGATGCTGGAGGTCCACTTGGATCTGATGAGCACCAAAGAACATGCAACAGGGGTAGGCACTGAGTGAGGACTGAAGGTCTAGGCTCTAGATGTAAGCACCTGCAGTGGCACTTAGAAACTCCTGTCCTTTGTTCTTACTAAAGCTTTGGAAATGCTGCTTTTATTTGCTCCTAGGCAGCTATAAATCAAAATCAAGTAGATCTTCAAGGATGAAATTACAGAAGTGTTTTGTGATGATTTTTTAGTAACTTTCTTTATAAATGTCTGTGCCAAGAAGCAGACCTGGTTTTCACTGCATGGTGCTCAATGTATCTTAAAAAATAAACTTTTGGGGGTGCCTTTAGTGAAAAACAAGGCTCCCAGAAACATGGGGTTTTTATAAATTAGACCTAGAAAGCAGAAATTTAGATACTAAAACCTAAAAAAAAAAAAATTGTTGAATTATTTAAACAAAAAAAAACTTTTTTTTTATTTATTTTAGCACCTTTTAACTGTGCTATCTAACAAGCACAGAGGGGGAAAAAATCTGGCTGAAAACACCTTCTAAAAAACAAACCCCTGAGTTTTGAGAGGTTCAATAAGATGAAGGCAGGTATTTTTTAACCTTAAAAAAAGGGGGGGGGGGGGGGGGGGTTAAAACAAAAATCTTTAAGTTCTTTTAAAATAAAAAGAGATATCTTCAGAGTTACTTTAGAATTAAGTAGAATCAAAACCAGGCAAAAGATAAGTCTTTTTATTTTGCCTTTTTCTTTTTTTGTTTGGGGTGGGGTTTCTTTGCCTTTAAGTGTTTCTTCAGTTCTGCTTGTCTTTGAAAAATGCAAAACATTCTGTTGCCTGCCAAAGAGCCCCTTGTGGCAAGCACAATGGCTTTGCTGGCCAACATGCGGATGTATAACTTCCCAACCTTGCATTCTTTCCACACACACAAAATTCCCATTGATTTCAGTGGGAGTTCTGCACAAAAGGATGGAGTCTTTGGGTTAACGTAAGACTATGACAGGGGAGAAAGTGCTTACTGTACTGAGAATATGCATCTGAATTGGTTTTATCACAGCTGGCAGGGCAGTAAAAGAAGTTTATGCGCAATAAACAGCTCTTGTGGTTAGAGTGACGTTGTTCATTTCTAGCCTAGAATTTGGAAGGAGTTATTATTTAATAAAGTTTAATTTGATGAAGAGAATATTTTTAATGCCCTAAACTGCACTCTATGAAGATGACTGATAGGCCCAGCCCACTCACAGAAAGAAATGCAATTAATTGGTTTAATGAACTCACCACATTAATTAGCTAATGTCTGTGCAGATTCAGAATGCAACTGAATGGGCAAATCCTGGAGAGTCGTACTCTGGACTAATTCCCCCCAAGGTCCCCTTGCTTCTCTCCAGCTGTAGCAAGCGGTTACCAAAACAGCCGTGCAGGATACAGATGAGGCTCCCCTTGCATGCAGAGCTTGGAGCAGGAGGAGTCAGCTTCATCCCAGGTTGTGTAGAGCATCCAGTCCCATAAGGGAGAGGGGAGATGGGTGGGAAAGGGGCTAATGGCAGAAAAATGGATATTTCTTGCCCATACAACAAACAGCAACTTTCTGCCTGTTGCAGACCATGGTGAACGTGAGAGCACTGGAATATAAGAGTGTAAATGTAGCATCTCCAACCACCTGGCTTCCCCTTGGTGAGGTCTGCTTCTGCCAGGATGCACCAAGGGACACATGCCAGCATATTTAATTCCACAATGTGACTCAGCATGACCAGTGGTGTTAACCCAGGTTTTGGTGTGTGCTCAACACCATTTTTCAGGACAGGACCCCTTCGTAGATGCGCTCAGAGCTGTACAGCATGGACCTTGCTTAGCTCAGCCCTGGCTCTGGCCCCACACAGCATGGTCAGGGCTGGATAACAAAGCACTGCACAGCTCCACAACCTGCACCTTCCCATGGAGGGAAAGGCAGGCTAAAAATGGGATAGGCACAAATGCTGAGTTGGAAAAGTGCAAGACAGGAGTCTGAGTAGCAGCAATGAGCAGGGAGGCAGATTTAACAGGTCTGCCTTTTCCCTACCAGCTCCTGCCTCAGCACTGAAATACAGGAGCTGGGAACAGTAAAAAAACCCCTGGCTAAAATGGCATTAATGACATTTATGACCAGCGACGTTAGCTAATGTCTGCAGGTTGTTTGGAGGTCATCTGATAAGCAGGTGCCATAAAACATATTTGAGTTCACTTCCTTTTTTAATCTCCCTGGTGCAAAGTATATTTAGAACAGGGAAACCCCACAGAAGCAGGACACTAATATGTGACACAACTCTGCTGCCTCTCAATATCCTACAATTTTATCAGGCGATCAGACAGGAAGCAGTGAGTTTGGAAATGGAAGTACTGCTCATTCACCTCATTTGGCTGCCTTGTAAGTGGGAGGTTTGCTTGCGTGAAGACTGACGGATCAAGGGGAAGAAGAAAAAAAAAAAAAAGACACGCTTGCTGTTAAAGGGAAGCCTGTTTATGCCTATAAGAAAGCTTGCTCAAGAGTAAGTTAACTCTTGCTGGAGGATTATACCTGTAATGCTGGCAATTCTGGCCTCTGCATGAGCTGTAATATCTACTTGCATTACCTCACAGGGTGTTATGGGCCTTAATTAATTAATGTTTGTAAAGCGCTTTGAAATCCTTGGATGAAAGGCACTATAGAAGTGCAAAGCAGTTATTAATATTAATATTGCATAAGTGGCTTGGCTCCCTTCACACCGCAGAGCACACTAACTCCTGTAAGGGCTGCAGTCCTGAATCAGCAATCTTCATCCCACCAGGCAGGAGCCTCCCTTCTGCCTCCTCCTCTGATCTCTTTCTTTAGGACTTCCATGGCCTCTCCTTCATAAAACCCCAAGAGCTCTCTTATACCTTCTCTCAGGCAAGGAGTACGAGGAGTGAGAACAGCACTTTTCAGCCCATCGCCCCAGACTGGTGCCTTTCTGGCAGGAGGCTGCAGGCTGAGTAGACCTTGGAGCAATTAAAATCTCTGCATTTTAGAGGTGGGAGTTTGCAATTCTGGTTTCTCCCTTGAATACAAGACATTCAAAGTCCCACTTCTGCAGTGCAGAGGAGAACCTGGTCAAACCTCAGTGTATTTTATAACCTTTAAAACAAAATTGAGTTCACTTTCAATTTTAGTCATAAGCAGAGAACAGGCAAGCCCCTCAGTAACGCTGGTGCTATTCCAGATTTTTTCAGAATTTCAAAGGAAAGAAAAAAAAAGTATTAAAATACACAGGTTCTTTCCAAAAGGGTTCTTTTTCTGGTGAAAATTTCCCACCCAAAAGCCATAATCATCAGCGTAAATTAAGAGTCCTCCACCTCTCACAGGAAACATTAATGTGTTGGAAGAATGAATCCATATAATAAATTACATGCATGTTTTGGTAGTTAGATTCTCATTTGGTGAGTAAAAAGGCTGTGCTGGTGAATAACAACTACACAGGAAATTGAAAAGAAGGTAATTGTCACTTTATATACAAAGCCCATGAAACCATTTCAAGATGAGTTAATTCAAAGATGATGGAGTAGCTCTAGGATGAATTTGGCCAGTACAAATTCTGCCTAATTTGTTTTGAAATATTACCTCTGTGATGAACTCTGAATAATAGTGATAGTAAAATAACAATAAATAATAATGATAATATCAAACATACTGCAGAGAAACCCACTCATGTTAACACATGCAGTTCTGGAAGTCTATTTTTTAACTTATATGTGCAGATAAAAACATATTGGTGTGAACATTTTTTTTTAAAAAGAACCATTTCTTATTAATGATAGAAAAACTGTCATCAGAACTGGACAGTTTTCCCAGAGATGCATAACCAGATCACAACCCAGTTCCCTCTGCAGTAGCTGTACTGGCTGCATATGGCATTAGCACTAGTTCGTACTTGTTTATGTCAGTGAAGTAACATATAACTTAAAAACAAATCGGGCTTATGCACTTCAGCAAAACTCTTATTGACTTTGAAGGAAGTTTTATCTGTGTACGGAAGGCAAGCTCAACTCAGAAGTGAAAACAATACCTTGCCAGTTCCATGTATCTGCCTTCACAAAGGAGGCAGGGAGAGCTCCCCAAGCTCCTTACCACAAAGAGTATAACGTTTGCAGAGATTAGGAACTGCTGAAGGCAGCTTCAAATCTCAGTTTGTTACATGCTTTTCTGCAGTCTCGCTGTAAGGCAAAAAAAAAGGTGCTTCATTGCACCGAGCGCATTTACTGGAGTGAAAAGAATGCTGCATAGGCCATTTTACCAAAAGGAGAGCAATTTGGCCCGGCCACGGTGACAGTGTTATTGTCTGGTGAGCACAGCCCAGTGCAGGAGCCAGGGCACCTGGTTTTTTTCCTTGGCTCTGCCACTGACTTCTTGCGCGGCCTTGGGCAAGCTATGCAACCTTGAAAGCCTGTTCACCCCCCAAAATAAGGATGATTATAGGAATTAGAAGGCAATTCATTAATGCATTAATTAACAGGCGGCGGGATGCTAAAGACAGAGCTGTTCTGATTCACCCTGGCAGCCAGACAACTCCAGTCCTATCAGCATCACTGCAGGGGCTCCCCCTTGCAGCGAGACCCTAGGAGCAGAGCGGGGGGAGAGCACCAGTGAGGTTAGAAGGGAATTCAGCCTCAACAACTTAGAGTTGCCCTTTTTTCTCAGGAAAGAGAGAACTGGGAGAATGGCATACATCTCCAATTTTTTTCAGAGAGCCTGTCCCATGAGGCTGCTTGGATTGAGATTTATTTTCATTGCCATTTAAATTAAGTATATAGGCAATCCTGAGGCCGTTTGGACCAGATCCAGCATGTGCAAGCACCATGTTTGGAACTGGGTGGGAACTCTATTTGTGCTCAGACACAGAGGAAGCACTTTAAGACATGTCTATAAGGCAGATGCAAGGGACCTATACTGAAAGGTGCTGAGCATGCACTAGCTAGTGGGGGATATGATTGCTCTCTATAAATACACCATAGGGAGGGGAAGGTGAGCAAGTGCCATGGAGGGAAATGAGCTATTTAAGAAAAAGGACGATGTTGGCACAAGAACAAACTGGCCGTAAGGCTGGAAATTTGAAGATTTGTAAACATCAGAAGAGTGAAGTTCAGGAAAAGCCTTCCATGGAGGAGTAGCTGGGGCAAAAAACTAATTGAAAGGCACTGGCAGTAGGTTAATGGCTGTGACATGAAAGCTGGTTGCTGGCAAAAGCAGGGCTGTGGTGGATTTGGAACAGAAGCTGAGCTTTCCAGGAATGACTGGGAAGGGTCCTGAAGAGCTGGGCTTTGCCCACGCCACCAAAGTCAAGAGAATTTCTTTTAGTTTACAGTAGAGTGGAAGTGGGCAGGATCTGTCTTGGTATGTTGAAGCCCTTTACTTACGGAATATTTGCTTACTCCGACAATTGTTCTGCTGCCACTGCTCAAGGGTCTTCCTGGGAGAGGCAATAAATGCCAGGCTAAACGGAAACTGTGAGAAACATTGTCATTGGGAAACGTGACCAAACCCTTTTTTCTTTCTAAGGCCAAAGCTTTGATCTGTTCTTATTCCCCAGAGGACTCAAATACATGCTAAGCTGCCAGCATCATGTCCTGGGCTTTGCTGGGGAAGGACAGGTTGTGCTATTAAAAGGTTTTTCTGCACCAGGAACACTATGCTGAAGGAATGACGTGAAGACCAGGTTCTTCCTCTCTAGTTATCAAATAGCCTGAAACCACAAGAAGGGCCTAGGTAGAAGGCAGAATAGCAATAGTAACAGCAGAGCACGAAACATAAATTCCAATCATTCATTTGTTATACTTTCTCAAGAGCATGCTCATTTCAGAAAAGTGCAGTTACCACTGGAAGGTGGAGATGCTCAGGACCTCCTCAGGATGTATCCTTCAACAAATTAAGGGTTGGTAGGAACCTGCCAGAATTACAGTGGATCCCTTTCATTTGAATAAAGAGGTGACAGGTAGAGCTGCTAATCATCCCAGTGGCAGCCATCTGGCTGGCACCACGAAGCAACCTGCCATAATAGCTTCAGTCTCACCACTCAAGCATTTGTATAGAAGACATAAAAGCAATAGTTGTTTGTAATTCATTTTACACCCCAGTGCCACTCTCAGAGGTTGCTTCTAGGGCTGCTCTCCCTTCAATGAAAAATGTTCCAGAGCAGTAATTCCCACTGGTTTTCCAATCGAGACTGAAATGACTCCATCGGTGATGGTACACTGCCCTGTACGTGGAGCCTAGCAATGTGAAATTGCTGTGCACTGCCTCCCCCTCCCAGCCGCATTTATAATGCTTATTAGGAAAGTCAGCTGCCGGGACTCCTGCAAGTAACTCTGTTGTTGGTGTCTCTCTTGAATTGCCTTGGCTCATGTTTCCTACTCAGGCACCCAAGGGCAAGGTTATGGGGTTCACTTGTATTCAGCCATTATTATTGTTGTTGCTGTTGTTGTTATTATTATTATTCATTACTAATATTAATTATGCAGCATGTGGTAGTGCCTAGGAGCCCCAAACCATGGCCCAGAACCGCAGTGCACCCAGCCCTTTACACGCACTGAACAAAAAGACGTTCCCTGCCCCAGAAAAAGTGCATGAGCTCGTAGTGGAATAACAGGGAAGAATTTTCTACCTACAGGCCGAATTCACCAGGGCATGAAAAAATGCACCTCCCTTCAGGCATATCTTTACCCCGTGAAACACATCTGTGCAAGCTAGAGCAGATTTCATCCCCTTAAAGGGCAGAAATGGCATAAAGACAGAGCATGGAGATGAGGGATGTGTGTTTTTTTATTATACTGTCAATAAATTTATTTGAGCCAGGACTCAATTGGGTTTGTATTCCAAATCGGAAGTTTTATGACTAGCACTGCTGAAAACAACTATATTCTCTGTTCTGCAGCCTGATGGCAGCATGAATCTCATAGTATCTCTCAGAGAGTGGGACCTTGGCCTCAGACAAAACCAAAGACACCATGCTTCCAACCTGACGCTTGTGGGGAAATACTTCAAAGTCACACTGTTCAAAGACCTATAAAATGTTCAAAATGCCCAGAGTTTTCTTACTTTGTAACATCTTTGCAACATCTTTCTTATTACAGTGTGAAGAGAAGGTGTCAAAGGAGCTCCCGTATTGCTTATAAAGGTAAGGTGTACAATTAGTCTGGATTAATGTATCTCATTATTTTCTTAGGATCTAGTCTATAACAATGAGAGAATACGCATTTTGCACATAGCATTGCACAATACACTAAGACACCCACAAGTAGCCCAAAGAGCTGAATCCTGCTGCATAAACTTGCCAAGTTACTTCATTTCTCTTTGCCTCAGATTCCTCTGTGAAAAGGGCATAAGTGTAATTTATCACAGTTCTTTTGTAAATCATTTGGAAATCTGCTGAGCACTATGATCTAAATGAGTGAATGAACTCTGACACAAGGAAGAACAGAAAAATGATACAACAGCACGTTCTCATGTACCTGCAATAGTGAAGCTTGTTCTGCCATATAACAACGTGTCACTTTCAAATTTACTTTAAACATTAATTTAATTATTACTTTAAAATGAAAGTGCCAAACATTTCAAGTCAGGAGAAGTCTGTATACAAATTCCTCGAGGCCTAGGAAGACTGAGGGTCACTTGAAAGGTACTTTTGCACCTCTTAATGAAGGGACTGTGTGGTTTTACATCTTGCACTGGTTTAAAGATCATTTGTTTTTCTGCTCCTCTGGTGTGTAATTGAACATGTTGTCATGTGGTAATTAAGCTTTGCTGCTGCTTTCAGAAAGCTTTTTGGGAACTGCAGATGAACAATATAATTCAGATTTTCTGATTATTTAGAAATAAATCACAACCCAATTCTAAAAAAGCCCTTAAAGAGTGCAACACATTCTGAACACAGATGAAGCCCACTGTTTTTGTCACTACTACTTACACGCATAAAATCTGGCAACAGCTCATAAATTGCAAAGAAGAGGGTCAGCTACTGAAAAAGCTGAGTGTAGCTGACCAGATTGTACTGATTTCCAGGTATCAGGGTGTAGGTGAGGGCATTTTATATTTGCCATAAAGACTTTACAGAGTAATCAACAACAACAGCAAAATCAAAAACAAGCAATCCTTTGAGTGAAGGATCTTGGCTATTTTCCCTCCTTTTTAGTGGATGAAAGTGATTATGTGTAAGAGGTAGTTTCAACCTAAGGCCCTTTTCCTTTTTTAGCTCCGTTGAGCAAGGAACACCTCTGGCTACAGAAATAATTAGCAAATAATGATAACAACAAATGGAAGGGGGTATCCACTTACTTTACATGGAGAATGAAGTATCATGTTGAGCACGTTATAATAATAATATTATCGTTATTACAATAAAATCCATTTTTTTACCCAGAACCCCAGTAAGGGGCCTAGTACTAAGCAAATCTCATGGTTAAATAGAAAAGTCAGTCTCTTTTGGCTCCCCTTGTAGTCAACGGAGAGGTAAAGTTTTATCTAGGAAAGGAAGCTATTGCCTCCTTCAAATAATTGCTCCTGAAGGACCTTAGATTCCTCAAGTTTCAACAGCAGTTTCAGAGCAAAGAGAATAGGCATTATATCACAGCTGGGAAAACCAAGGTGCAGTACAGCAAGGCGATGTGCCTTTCTTCCTAGTCCTGGTGTCCTAAACCAACACCCTGCCTGTTGGGTACCACTGCATCTGAAGCCGCAGATGTCTTCTGATAATTCATCATGTTGGCAGCAGTGAGCCCAAGTCCCTCTCCCCATAAACATTAAGTAATGGAAGTTCTTGGATGTTCTCAGAAGGCTAACACAGAATTTCTCAGCCCGGAAAGCTATCGGTGCATTAGCATGACCTAATCCTGCCCACATTTCATTCTGTGTAGTGGCCTCAGAGTGGAAGGAAGATCTACAGCTGATGAAAAAAAATCAACGTAGGTGGTCTTGGTTTCCCCTTACACACACCATGGTTGAGTCTTTTTGGAGCAAAAAAACAGCCCAGCACAACGGAACTGTTACAGTACCAAAATATAGGTGTCTGTATGGCCTGCCTAGTCTCTACACTCAGTGTCTAGACAACAAAGAGACTTCTCCAATTTTTTTTTCTAAAATTAACCACCCAGAGAAAATTACTTTTTGCAATGTTTATAGACAGAGCATTAAGAGAGCAACTAGGTAATTAAGTAGCTTAGCTGAACACTTAGAGTCATGAGCTTCTATGAAGGAGAAGCATGTGTTTAAAGGAAGAGTCCCCTCACATTCAAAGAATTAATGCAAGCCACAAGTGGAGGCTGCCTTATACCCCAACAGGATTGAAAACACTTCCAATAGCCAAAAAGCACATTTCTCGGTGGGTAAATTTTTTCCATCTGAGATTCTTCTAATCAACCATGCATATATACCAAAACTGAAGGTGTGTCTGTAAAGGCCCAAAAGGGGGAAAAAACCTAACCCAAAACACAAGGAATGCACTGAAACCCAAACCACAGAAACCTCAAAGAGAGAACTAATAGCCACAGCATCACCCATATTCCAGTTGCATCTCATTAGAGCTTTCCTACACAGGGACATGCAGGAAAGTGAAGGCAAGTCAGCTAACTACAGGTGTGAAGTCAGCACCCATAAATTAAAACACATGTGCATGTTCTTATTTAGGATTAAAATGCTTTTAGTGCTTAATCCTCAGAGGAGGATTAAGCTACAGCAATATAAGGTGACTTTATTCCTGAATGAGAGCATCCCCACAAGGACTAAATGTCTTTAGCTGGTGCACACTGACTTCACACCTTCCCTCATTCACCTTCCTGAGGTCCCCTGCAAACACTGGGACTGGGAACACTTGGCTGCAAAGGGCCAAGCAAGGGGGAGGCTAAGCTGCCGCCGATGTGGGGGTCAGGGCTGGGCCTGTGCTGAAGCAAGCCCTGGAGCTGGTTTGCTTTGCACATTGCAAGCCTGGCTGTAGGAAGGAGTTTCTTCTGAAGTGATTGTATGTGGCCTGGTGGCAATGTACACCTGGCTGCGTACTGGGGTAACAAAACACACTGTGCTTTTTGCATAACCCAAAGTGATTCCTTTGATGCACTGCTGTGGATGTGGCTGCTCTGTCTTTGCTTTCTGAGTGTTGCACTCTTGTTTCTCATAGTGCAGCCTCCTCTGTCCACTTATGAAACATCTTACGCCCAAGAAGATCGATGAAAATTTGACTTTCAGTCTTTCTTTTTTTTTTTTTTTTTTTTTTTTTTTTGGCTTTTCTTCCATTCCACCCCCATGTAGCTGTGGAAAAAGGTGCCTTGTCTTTAATGTATTCTGGGTCTGGAACAGCTCTGGGTAAGAGCAGTGCATGTTGGTGAAAACCTGAAAAGTTTTGTTAGGGGAAGGAGTAGTCAAAACGGCTGGCAGATAGAAGGGACTGAATCTGATGACCCAAAAATTCCTTTCCAGTCCCATCTGCGCAACCTCGCAGGAAAGCTGTGCATACTGAAAGTACGTGGTTGGTTCTAATGCATGAAAAACATGAGTACTAAGGCCCACTCATTCAGTGATAAGAACAGTCTGCATTTGTCCTCCATTTCCATGACATGCACAGGCTAAACTTAACCTGAACCACAGCAGTGAGGGGCCACCTGTAATATGGCCCAAATGCAAATATTTCTTCTCATTTCCCAGGTGCAGAAACAAAGGCTCACAGCAAAGAGAAAGGACAAGACAAAGCTGCCACAAAAATCTCTAACAGAGGTGGGAGAAAATTCTAATTTTTTTCCTTTCCTTGCTCGCTGCCAAACTACCTCATCCTTATTGCAACAAATAACACAAGTCTTTTGCCAGGCTGGCTTCCAGCTCCTCAGCATGTCTCTGCTCAAAAACCAACGTGACATGTCCCACCTTTGCTAAAGCAAATAAGGAAATTAACTGTGAGAAGGGAAGGATGGGTCTGAAGCAGGAGCCGTGGCATAGCGAATGGGGGTAACGGCTTTAACCACACCAGGAACAGAGATGCAGTTCCCCATCGGCAGGGCAGGGTACAGCCAGGAAGGTACCTGTCCCTTGGCCACCACTCACTGCGTGCCGGCTCTCAGCGCATCCCGGTTGCAGCGCAGATGGGAGCCACAGCTCTCGTACCTGTCAGCAATGGTGCAAGGTAAACTGGGATGTCCCCCAGATCAAACACACACCGATCCCTTCTTTCGCTGCAGAGCAACCACAGCTACATCCTTCAGCTGCACTGAGAAAGATTTCGGTTTTACCACACACACCCAAGTGCTGCAGGAGAATGGCAGATAAACCTTTCTTCCCGGGTGAGCGCTCCATTGAGCTCTGTTCATGTTGCCTTTGTGGCTGTCACAAGCAGGAAGGTTTTGACAGGTGGCTTTGCTGTAAGAAAGGTGGCACTCTCGTCCTGGGTACCTCACACAAGTCTCACTTTGCCTCCTTTAAAAAAAAGTTTGTTGGCATGGGAGGGAAAAAGCACTTTTCTCCAGCTGATGGTGGTATAGGAATGAAGAAGCACAGCTGGGAATTGCAATACAGCCAATGGCCTGTATGTTTGCTGGGCAGGGAATGCAGATCCATCCCTTAGCCCTAAGTGCCCACCTGCAGTACCTGAATTACAAAAGGGCCATCCCCATACTGCAGTCAGTCGGCAGAGACAAGGGAGTCCTTCAGTCCCCTCAGTGTCTGCGTGAATCCTGGGATGCTACTTGCTCTCTCCTCAACCCTATTGGAAGCCAACAGTCCTTCCTTACATGCTTAAAAGTTGCTGAAACTCATCTCTGCTGGATGGGACTTGAATTCTTCTACCTGTTTTCAAGGCCCTGCACTGACATTAGCTAAGGAAGAGCACAGTTTCATTTTAGCAAAGACACTGGCTTCTTCTAGGAGAACGTTTGTCAGTGTAAATATCCATCTTCACTTTTGGTCTGACCAGGTCATGCTGATAAACAGCAGCAACCAGGATAAAACAGGCCACTGAGGGCAAAGCACAACATGAAGCAGTTACTGCCAAAAGGAGAGTACAGGCAACATGACTGTTGAGCAAACCATACAACCTTACAGTAACACCTGTAAGCACAATTATGTTGGGGTTTTTTCACATCTTTGCATATAGTACAATAACATCAGAAACAATGCTAAGAAAAACAAACCCAGGCATGCTGGGATCACCCACGGTGATGGCATCACTGAGGCTTGAACCTCAACCACTTCCATGTGTGGGAGGTCCCATTGCAGCTTGGGTCTAGTGGTCATTTACCCTATTTATGCATAGAGCCAGGAGGAAGAGTTGTAGAACTCCCCTGCCATTGTGGCTGTCATCACCGGGATCTCCTGCTGGTAGACTGGGAAGTCCAATGTCCTGTGCTGCCAGCTCAGGGCAGTAATGTGCTTTTGAGTCCCAAGTTTAATGACTAGGGAAACTGGAGCCTGCAAACCCTTGCAGCTGAGAGCTAGTGCCGCACATAACCCACCTCCAGCTCTCCAGAGGCAGCAATGAGGCACAAATGGGCTGTGCTGGTGCCAAGAATGTCCAAAACAACATCTAGTAAAAGCAACTGAAAAGATTGCAGAGACTTTCTGGAATGATCCATTAACACTTTTATGATGAAATGTATGTGTGACAGGTCCGAACCGTCTCCTCTCACCTCCTTAGTGTGGCAGCAGCCGTAACACCTGTGGACGCGATGCTGCATACAGCAATATGCTCCCTCTGCCAAGAGACACGAAACTGTGTTGACTGAAACATGAAAATAACCGCACCTTAAGCGGATCTGGGTTAAAATGGGGAAATTGCACCTTTCAGTCTTCTTGCATGGAGCATATTTGCAACAGGGGGAAGGAAAAAGATGTGTAGAAGTTCATGGCCCCCTGTTGAGCTCCATTCAGCCAGGAAGTCAGCTACACTGGCTGTGTGATGGTTGACATCCCAAACCCAAGGGAATACTGGTAAGGGGAAGAAAGAAGAAAAGTTGAAGTCTCTGGGTTTTTTATTTGGTTAAAAACAAGTTACTGGACTCACTGTGAGGGTAACTGGGTGAAAAGCACCAGCCTGGGTATAGAAGTTGTCCCAAAGTGTCTGAAGCCATGAGAGTCTGTGGCTGAGATGTTGCCTCATCCTGTGAGGAGAGCAAATGAGAAAGATGGCAGAGATTTGGGTGTGAGGCCCACTTGTGGGGACCTGAGTACTGGGATGGGAATTGAAGAGATGTGATGCTTCACCCAGGCTGGAGGGAATGAAAAGGGTGGTGGGGGCAGAGGAGGTGGAGAGCTCATGTAAGCAAAGATCCTATTTTGTTTCCCTTCAGTTTCATTGCAATTAAGGCTCCTAATTGAAACCAGTTTTACCCCAAGTTTACTGTGGTGGTTGTTTTCTTTCTCTGCTGTTAACTGCAGGTGTTCCACAGAGCAGGAAGTTGGCACGAAGGGGTAAATTTCCAAAGCGCTGCCAGTACCATTCATAAATTAATGCCTGAAGAAATCAACATTGTGACGAGCCCAGCTGTGCAAAGGAGGTCAGCAGGGAGAGGAGGATGGGGAGAGAGGAAGAAGGCGTGGGGAAAGGATGTTTGTCACAACCGATGGATGAAGGCACTGTGGTGAAGGTGTGAGGAATGAAAGTCAAGTAGGATTAGCCTTGATCTGCTGCAGCACATGACAGCCTTGGTCCAATCCTGCTTTACTGAAGTAAGGAGAAGATTTCTGCTGGGTTTGCTGTGGGGGCAGTCTTGAACCCCACCATTTTGTGCTGAACCTCTGCAGAGCAGAGCTAGCCCAGATGAAGGAGGACCCCCAGGGAGCTGTTTACCAGCCTGGAAGTAGGCTGCAACTCTGTACATGCCGTTTCACTGATGTGGAGTGAGTGAAACACGAACCAAACCAATATTAAAATTGTAGTGTGCCTACAGAGCCATGGGGGTGTGTGTGATGCTTTGCAGACAAATAAAATTCTAAAGGAAAAATTGTATATATATATTACCCTAAATAAAATACCTTTACCGAGCCCTGTATTTGCAGAGGGCGAAGCTCCTGGAATACAGATTTTATGTGTGAACTTGACTAGCATTGCAGACTCCTTTCCTTCACCTTCCTCAGATTCTGAAATACAGTTTAATAGTGTTTAGGGATGGAGAAAATACACATATATTTGTGGACAGTGAACCTGGCAACCCCTTTATGTAGCTATTTGCAGTTATGCAGTGGATGAGAGAGAACAGACATTCCCAGCTCAGGAGAGGATGTGACAGTGATTTTGAATGTTACCATGGGGTAGGGTGAGCCCAGGTCTATGTCTCATCTTCCTCCAGTTTCGACATTATTTACTTTTGGAGGAAAGCAAGAAAAAAAATAACCCTTGAGCTTGTGAAGCAGCTTTAGAGCAGGGACACAAGGTCTGGGTTGCTTTTTGCTGCTATGTTTCTGGCTGCTCAAAAATCGATCCTGTGGATGCAGAAGGGCTCTGGGTTGGCGATGCAAAAAAAGCCCATAATGCAGAAATCAACCTGGTGCTCAGGGTTCTGTCCTGCTTTACAACTTCTATTTCCCTGTAGAGCCTTGGCCTGGAGGAAATGTGGGTGCTGAGACCAAGGTGGCTCTGCTGCAAAGCTGAGGTCCTACCTTAGTCTCAGACAGACTGACAGCTGCACATCTTGGACGTTAAATCCAAGCATCCCTCCTTGAGAGACAAAGAAAAGCACTGAACCAAAAATGAATACTTTTTGCTACAAAATATGTCGGCAAGCTTTGGTTTTTAACCACAAGGGCAATCATTTTCCTATCGCATCACGGCTCTCTGCCCTGCACCCGCTCTGGCAGCTGCTCACAAAGCCGGGGCAGCCCTGATTACCTGTGCAAACCCAAGCATTACATTATGCAGCAGCTCACAACCCTGTCTCGTTATGTACAAATTAACCCCTGCTCTATTAAGCAGCACCCTTCAGTTGCGCACTCAGCAGCAGGCTAATGTGATAAAAACGTGTTTATATCACACACAATTAAGCTGTGTATCAGTCAGGTGCTGTTTTCAGAGGAGCAGAGCAATGTCACAGGGTTAACCACCAACGGAAGCTGAAGCTTCAACAGCCTTTATTAGCTCGGCAAGTGCTCCTAACCACACTCTTCCTAGTTGCAGAAGAGGCATCTTCTTTCATGAGCCTCTGCTTGGGCTGTGGAGGTGATATTTACCAAATAAAAACTGTTGCTGCACCTGTGTAGTTCTCATGTGGCTGTCACTACCTCCCAGGTTAACCCGTTCTTCTTGGAGGCTGTTTTAGGATGCATCCTTGCCTTTCATTTGGGTTTGAAAGAGTGAGGATAGGTGCAGAGCCTTCCTGGTGGCACCTCAGCTTGCTCTTTCACCTTTCACAGCCAGACATTTGGCCAGTCAGGGCACAAGGGGTGAACGGGGCAGTGGGTAGGTGGGACAGGGAGTGAAAATGCCTCCAGACCTGGGCAGAGCTTCTCAGATGCCTCGGCTGCCTTGTGGTGAGGTGTACATCTAAAATCTAAGAAAGGCCTCAGAGGGGTGAAAATGTTTCTTTGGCATTATCACCCCATGTAAGTCTGCACATCGCTGGGGTCAATGCCAACCTTCTGTTAGGCATGTGCAAAGATGAGGAGGTGAGGGAGGTGCGGGGTTGTACGGAGGGAGTGCCTTGGGAGTGTCTTCCAAATTCATAAAGACATTAAGTAAACAACTTTGTGATTCCACACATGTTTTCTTAGGGGCAGCACCCACCCTTATCTGCATCCAGGTCCCTCACTCCTCGTTCCTGCTTTGGTGCTGCTTTTAGAAGGAGAAGAGGCATGGGACAGATTGGGTTCTTTTCAAGCAGAGTCCAGATTGCTGACTGGTTCACACCATGCCAGCCTGGAAGCTTTTAGGGGCACAGCTGGGTTTAGCAGTGGGAGGCAATGGAGACAGGACAAGAGTCCTTCACCACCTGCAGCAGATACTTTACCTATCATTCCTCAATCAAGCTTCATGTTTTCCACCTAAACAGGCGTGGTAAATCAACCCCATGTGAAACTGTAATTGCTGCTGTACTGCTGGTCTCCACTGATACATCCCATGGGCCAGGTCTCCCATATCCAAGGTGTTGTTGGGAAAATACCTTCAAGCAAACCTCTACTGAGCATAGGGTGCTGCCAGGTGAGATACCCCAGCTGCAGTAAAGCCTCTCCCACTGTTGTGATTCTTCAAATCCCAGGCTGTTGCTTCGTTCATATCAGATCAGCCCTAAAAGAAGCACCTGACAGGTGAAAATGCACACCAGGCCAGAAGCTGTAGTGCTGGTTCTCAGAAACGAGAGTGACAGACCTTTGCCGATAGCTTACCTGGGTCCAATGAGCAGCTAGAAAGAAATTGATTAGAGAAAAAGAAAAAACAAACAAACAAAAAAACAAAACAAAACAAAAAAAACAACCAAGGGCTACTGAATATAAATAAAGGCAGCCCCTCCGGTTCAGATGCAAATTGCTGACGACTGGCAGGGTGTTTGAGGAAGCAGCACTCATGATTATTCTCAGCTTTTTTCCAAGGTATCTATTTTTTGCCACTGCTAGCCATAACACGCTGCTCTTCCCCTCAGTACCCATTCTTCTCAGCTATATTGTGAGTCTCATGTTCAACATAAGAGGTTCAATACATCAGACCTGAGTTCCCTTCTGCCCTTGAAATAACCAACGTACATCTCAACACTGTGTTACAATTTCAAACAGAAAGACATTGAGATGATGGTGGTGATATCAAACACTCAAAAAGAGGGAATCCATCTCTGCAGACTCTGAGATTACCTTAAGTACAACATGAGATTTTACCAAGGAATAATTCTGTGTTCTCTTTTGTTTGCTTTCTGACCAGGGCATTTAGGGAGCCACATCATTAAACTCCTTTTCACCACTCTGAGAGATGTACCTGGCTCCTAAAAAAAAAAAAAAAAATAATATATATATATATATATCTTCAGGAATCATAGAAATTGGTGCTCTGGAAATAATCTTCTATGACATTCAGGGGACTGCACGACATGAGAGGTACAGCAGGATAGTTAAACTGGCAGAAATGAGCACCAGGGAGGAAAAGGGCAGCCTAGATGCTGCCCCAGGTTGGTCTGATCCATTCCTTGAGGTAAGCAAGGACAGACAAAAGCAAAAATGTTTCTTGCAAGCTGTTCTCCCCTTTCCCCATAGTGGGTCTGAAGTCATCACTGTATAAATGTTACAGCAAGGGAGGGTAGGACTCTTAAATAAGTTTATAGTTCCTTCACCAGGTGACTAATTAGTCCCAGATGGGGCTAGTTACATTTCCCCAGGTGGAAAGGTGCCACATAGGAATCTTTGTGGCAAAACCCTGCTCCCCAGAACTACACTCAGCTGCCTTACTGTGACCTCTCTCTCCTCATCATGTCCTACCTCCTTCATTTTCCCACTTCAGTAATACCAGGGCCATGAAAGCCCAATGTCTTTACTTACCCAGCCCTGCATTACTACACAAATGCAAGCCTCCATGTTCAGTGAAGAAAAAGTCCTGTAAGCATTAAATAATCTTGTCATTCAGGATTTTGTTCTGTGGTCAAGAGGACCTAACGATGTGGGACTGAAAGATGCTCTTTGTAACACAAATCTCAGCAAAAACACTGCACTGCTTTGGGAAGCAAAGGGTGCTAACAGGTTATTGGAGAAAAAACCACATGGCCAGATGCTATTCCCTCTGAGCCCCTGAGGGCAGATGTTACCATCTGAGGTGTGACAGTACTCCAGCACTCAAAGACTACAAACAGAACCTTAAGCAACTCATTTAAGACAAATCATTCTAGAAATGAAACATTTACTTACTCATTGACATAAAATCTGCACTCTTTAATTGTCTATCTCATTCTGTGAAAGTGCATTGAAAATCTACCAACATTATAAATAGAACTGCTCAGTTAACAACCTCTTTGATGTCTAAAATGAAGTCCACATTGCTACTCCCCCTGTCTACCTGTCTGTTTTTTGAGATTGTCTCTGTTTAGACCAGCATTCCTGAGCTGGTAGTGAGATAGATGTAAATGAGCTATGATGAAAGATTAATTATTTTTCATTGGAGGGAGTTTCTTACCATGTACAAAAAATTAGAAAGATTTTGTATCTCATGAACATCCCAAAGTAGAGAAAGGAGACTATAACATCAGGGGAAAGGCCAGGTCCTCCCTGTTTCCCTCTAAAAAACAAATCAGGTCTTTTAATTGTGGTGCCCATTTTCAAGTGCCACAGAACTTGAATATAGTCCTAACAATCTCCAAACTTTCTCCTGGGATGCCTAATTTGGGTACTGTAGGCACTTCACAGTACTGATGTTCAGGGTGTGGAGATCAGGGTAACGCAAATAACTCATTGGTTTCTTGTTCTGAGGTATATAGGCACATAGAGAAGGTGGCCTGAATATGGCACCCAGAGCCTTTGTCTGTCTTTTGCCAAACATCTCATCCCCTAAAAACTGAGACTCCTTTAATGATATTCTGAATCTGAAGCATCCATATTTTATGTCAAAAACCTTATCATGCCTTACTGAGAACCCAGCCCTGGGCTGGCAGTTGGGATGTGAGGGATATTGGCAAGAATTGGCAGTGCAAACTAGCTGAGAAAGAGCCCACCCACGTTTTGCCTGACTTAGACAAGTACCATCCATCCCTCATGTTCATAATTCCTGAAGTTGCTTCCAAAATTCTATGTGTGGGACCTGAAAAACACCTATCATGGAGGGGGTCTGAGCACAGATAAACTCCTAGACCTCTTGCCAGTACACTGGAAGGCTAATTAAATGAATATGGCTTTCAGTAACTTCCAAGCTAAACAATTTGCCAAAGCATCCAAACTTGCTAAAAATTGGAAGTGTTTTGCCTCTATTGGCTCCATGCTCAGGCATCACAGGATGGTTAGTTCTACCAATAATTCATGTACCTGCATGTCTTAATGACAACTGAAATACCCTGGCATTTCTGGGCTAGCATGTGTGCTATGATCTATGAGCCTACACTCCCTCTACCTACACTTTGAACTGAACTGCTTTATTAAGCAACCCCACTACCCACCACTATCTAACATGCCGAGACCTGTGAAGTTTTCTTGTACAGTGCTGCCTTTGAATCCCTTCCAAGACCCAACCAGTAGCACCAGTATTCAGACACTTTAGGATGATACCCAGAGCCAATGAACTAAAACTTCCTTTGGGAATCTGAAGAAACCCAAGAAGTCTGTTGGTTTTTGGTTTGTTTGGTGTTTATTTTTCTCCACAAAGCCAATGAGAACCAATTGACACACACACTGCAATCATTAGGACAAGGAGCTAGAAATGAACATATCTGCAATAAAAATCTCTTTAGATCTAACTAATTCCCCAGGAGAGAAAGCTGCCTGTCCTAGAGGAGCAGAACAAGGCACTTTATAAAGAGGAATATAGCAAAAAGGGGTTCCTCTGCCTTATCTGTACTGCATATGAAGCTGCTTTGGAAGCCTGTTTCTAAGGTTCTGATATTTGCTCTTTCATTGTTACAAAGCAGGTAAGATACAGAGCCTTAGATACCCAGGGTCAAATCCATATACAAGCTCATGCATTTCAAATGGTGTTAGATATTCAGGTAGGAATTTGGAATGAGATTTAGATCACAGATTAAGGTATCCAAATTCAGGTGTTTATGTGCTGACCTGTGAAGTCCCACTGTGGTTGGTGGGGAGTGACAACTTTGTCAGTGGCTTCTAAAAAATTTCTCAGCTCACCTTAAAGCAGACGCCAATCAGTTCTTGATGATAGTGGCTGTACTTTCTAGGAGCTTCATCCAGCTGGCTACATACTGCCACCTGGTACCTGAAGGGAAATCCTAGAGCAGGGGTCCTCAAACTTTTTAAACAGGGAGCCGGCGCACAGATGAAGTGGCAGGCAGCCATCTGCGGCTGCTTGGTTCCCCCCCCAACCCCCGGCGGGGGGGGGGGGGGGGGGGGGGGGCAGGGGGGTTCTGTAAATACCGGGGGCTGGATTGAGGACCCTGGGGGGCCCTCTCCGGCCTGCAGGCTGTAGTTTGAGGACCCCTGGACTAGAGTATCCATACCATTTACACCAGGTTGTCAGATATGATTCAGGATCTGTGGAAGACCTGTGGTCTTCTGAACAGCATCAAGAGGCAAGACAACATGCCCTACAGCACCTCAAAGGACATTCAGCACACAGATGTGGAAAGTGAATGGGGCAGAGGAGGCAAAACTGTTTGGCAACAGGGGACAGAAAGCCTCTGTGGTTGAGTCATTTTGAGCCATTCGCCCTCAGGGTCACAGTCTATTTATTGTCGTAGACATGACCTTTGAGTGTAACCTTTTGACTCCCAGGCCTCTGAGTCTACTGGGTGGCTGGTTAGTATATTGGTTACACAGCCCTCTTGCACCTACCTACTGTTAAGATGAAATAGTACAACTGAAACATAACAGAAAGAAAAGAAGAAAAAAAACCTAACAAACCCCAAACCAAACTAAAAAAACCCCAACCAACAGTCTACATGCTTATCAGTCTGATCTAATGTACTCTCATCTTGGGATGAAAGGGCAAGGACAGCTTTGCTTCTTCTGACCACCAAGCAAATATTCTCCATGCATTTGTTTGCACATATATATTTATTTATGCTACATCACTTCATAGCAAACTGAAATGGTTCCTGGCCAACGTACGCACAATGTTTTTTGGTTTGGTCTCTGTGAATAGCTCCCAGAAATGTCTGGACAGAGACAGAGAAAGTTTGGAGCAACACCTACTGCTTGTGTTTTGCTGGATCCTAGCAAACACAAAACAGGATGCAGAATTGGCAAGAATCAGCAAAGGAGGACCTCTAGTTGTGTTTTAACATCTCCTGAAGTTGCCATGGGCTCTCTTCTCTCCAGTTCTTGTTTCTTTTTACCTGTTGATTTTCCTAGGGAAAGCCAAGGATGTGCACCATGCCATGCCCCAGAACCCTGATTCCCAGGTGCCAACATTAGGGACTGTCACTCTCTTTGGTCCCCATGTCCAGGCTTCCTTCCTGTGCAATTAAAACACACACAGATTTGCATGCACATCTCAGTCTTCTCCTGATCTGGGATCATGATGTGGCCATGGCATGCATCCAGCTCAGAATTTCTCCTGAGTTCAGTAGTTTAAGTTCATACCTATACAATCAGGCAGGAAACAAAACAAAACAAAACAAACAAACAAAAAAAATTAAAAAAAACCAGGAATAAGGTCTCACTTAATGAATTAACATACAGCTGTCTCTTTCCAGCCAACACCCCCAAGCCACTACAGTCTAATTCCCTTTATGTCCCACACTGGTACATTTATACCAGCAGATCTGCTCTGGTAGGTGTGAGGGAGGCAGGGAGCAGGCAAAGGGTTTTATTACTTTAACTATTCCAAGATAATTAAGCAGGGCAACTTTTGGGTGTGACCAAGGTCTAAGCCCCCTTTGATTGCTCTGACTGAGTAAAGAGGCCATAAAAGGCATTTAAACTACCAGTACCCTCAACAGTGAAATTCGGAGTCAGTCCAAAAGAAATTCTATTCATTTCAGGCTCACTGACTTCAGTAGAGCTGAGATTCAGCCCTCAGTTTCACAGCCTTGGGGAATATAACCCTATCAAAACAAGACTCTTTAGCAAGCCATTACTGCACCCTTTGAAGAGAAACCCAGAGAGGGGATGCTCAGAGGAATGTCAGGAGGTGGCTGCAGTGCTGGCAGGGAGGCTTGCTTGTGTCTGCAGAGGTGGCTGAACACTCCCGGCCGTGCAGGGAGGTGGTCTCCTTTCACCTGTCCTAAGCACTCTCGTGTTCTCAGGTTGCTGGTTTTGATACACCCTTATAAACTGTGCCCTTCTCCTCAGCTCAAACCTTCCAGTGGGATTTGCAGATGCTCAGCTTCAGCTGGCTCATCTGTTAGCCTGCAAGTTTGTTTACGGAGTCTAGTCCCTGCAGTTACATGAGCAAGGATAGACTGTATCATTGAATCTTCAGCATTCCCTTTATCTGTTATTTAAAATGGTAAGGCTTACCAGGGAGATGAATACAGGAACAGAGGAGTTGAAAGCTTTTATATCAGTCCTGTGCAAACAAAGTTAATGTGTCTTCCTTGTGCACAAAGATTAACTGTGATTAAGTGCTCCAATATGAAAAACGAAGACAGAAAAATAGAAAAGTGTTGCAGTGCTTAGCCGTCCTTCTTAAAATAACTACCATTGTGTTAGGCTTAAAAGGCATTTGCTAAAGATTTTGTGAAGAATTAAGCTTATTTGTTATTCTTTTAAGATAGAAACAGGAGTAAAGGAAAAGCTGTTAGTCAACATTGTCTTAGAAGATAAAGGTTTCTAGATAAGAGCATATATGGGTCAATAGAAGCTTCAGTAAATATCTTTCTTGATTGACAGGTCTCTTGAGATTTTTTTAGCTCGTTTAATGTCACCTTCTTTCTCTTTTTCTTTTTTTTAAAGACTCTTGCAGTAATATCAGCTGATGGGAGCAAGCAAATTATGTCCCATTTATATTTGACCAATGGTTACACCAGGCAAACAATGAGAAGCAACCTAAGGGACAATGTTAGCACCGTGTCAGCCTAACTCAGGCATCTTACCGAGACGTTCAATTAAATGAATGAGACGGAATCAGTCCAGACACCTACTTCAGATTATGAATGTCTCCAGAAGGGGACACTTTGCTCTGGTTTAACTAAACCCATTTAAAATCAGCCCTCAAAGCACGGGTAGAAAAGAGCTGTACACTGCAAACCCTGGGCCTTAGACTCACTCAGGGGACTGGGCATCAGCGCTTTAAGCTGTTTGTCTGCAATGTGTAGCTATCTGGTGTTAAAAATCGCAAGCCTACCCAGAAGTCCTAAGGCAAAATATGAAATTCAAAGATCTTTTAATTTGTCTTCTGTGGCTAGGGATTTTTTTTTCCAGTTTCCACGCAGCCACAAAGACAAAAAAAAACTTACAGTGAAGAGGGAAAAAATTAAAAAAAAAAAAAAAAAAAAAAAGAGGAGATTCTCAGATGATAAACTCATTCCAGCAGCTGAGTATTTATAAGGGATTCAAAACAAAATAGGCTGAGCCAGGGTGTAGATGTGTCTGTCCCCCTGGAAATAACACCTCGCTCAGCAAAGATGCCCTTTGACTTCAGTGTGGCTATCTGAGGAGTCAAGTGTTGTTCAAAGCACTGATGCACACCACCCCTGAAATGCATCCAGCTCTGTGAGAAATAAGCTGAGACCACAGTGCAGCATCCCTTGAATCTAAGTCTTAAAAAGATAGCCACCCTCAGAAGGCATTCCTGTGTTGAACAGTGAAAAACCAAACCGCTCTGCTTTGCATCAGGATGCCAGAGTCTGAAGCATTTGAAGCTTTCCACACCACTGCAAGAGGCAGAAGAGAGTGTGCAGACAGGAGGGCAGGAAAGCACGGAGGTTTGCCTATAGTGGAAAAGCTGAGCCTGTTTAACTTCACTGAATGACCAGCGAAAATCTTTTCTCTATGGACAGATTGAGACAGGAGTAGACATCTTCTGAATTTTATTGGGCAACCTACACCACCAAATTAAGGCTTTTAAAATGAATCTTAGGCTAGTTACAGAGCATCTGTACCAGAGATTTGCAGTAGCTTTCAGCAGTGTCCCCAGGGCATGTTGGATGCGGCAGAGCCAGGTGTGTTAGAAGAGATGCCCATAGGTCTGGACATTGCCTCCAACTGCAGCCATGCTGGCTCCTAGCCCAGGTCCCAGCAGGCACCTTGCTGTGCCTCTGGCCTGGCTGAAGCTCCCACGGTTTGTCACCTCTTAGCAAACAGGGAAACGAGGAGGTCCTCTCCTTAGTACCTTACTCTGCAGGGCTTAGCTGCTGCCGTTGGTTCTCCCCATTCCACCCTGATGGTGGAGAGATGCTGAAAACCACCATAAGAACCACTAGGATGAAGCTCTGGGTCCTTCAGCCAACAAGGGACCCCAGAAACCCGACAGCCAGAGAAAATAAAATAATGGATACATGTAGGAGCTGGGTGGATGCTTTCAATGCCTAGTTCTCAACAAGCAGAGCAGTGTGAACTCCTGGAAACACTGTCCTTCCCACTCCCCCCCCACAGAGTCCCTCTTCTTTCTGGGACCATCCTAACTGTGACCCACAAGTAGAGACTGAGCTACAGCAGAAAGCTGCCCTGGGAGACACACCACCTGGGCAGTAGAGACGGAAAGGAGATTCCTCCTGGGAAAACAGACACAAACACAATGACTGATCAAAGCCTTTGAAATGCACTGTTCAGCGAGAACACACCTGGGGAGAGAAGATGTTCGATGAGACACACAACATTTCCAGAAAAATTTTAACGTGTTTCAACTCATGCAATTTTCAATGGGAATTAGTGCCAAGTGTATGGAAGAAATTCATGTATTAGCCTTCCCCACACATCCCACTGCTGGTGCTGGCTACAGCCAGCTCATATGATTTGAAGCTTGATTTATCCTCAGTGCAAAGTCCTGTTTAAAATTCAGTAAGACATTTATTTATTTTCAGACACAACCTATTTCCCTAGCCTAAAGACTGCCTGAGAGGCAACAGATAGTTCTGCCTTGAAATGTGATATGGCAAAAGCCTGGGTGATTTTGGCTTGTCTCAATACTGTGATCACTGTTGGGAAGTAAAAGTCCTTCTGCAAGCTGCAGGGACAGTGTGTGTGGATTATCACATGAATTTCCTGGCCCCTCAATTCCACGTTGAGTAGGAGTGCAGAGAAGAGCAACACGAGCTTTTAGGGCTGGCGAAAGCTGTATAAACCATGAGTGGCTTGGTGTAGAAATGACTAACTTGTGAGCCAGCCCCACCCAGTCTGCAAATGCCCGGGAGGTGTGAACACCGCAGAGAAGGGGGAATTGGCACAGGGTGTGAGAAGAAATCAGTAGAGACAATGTGTGAGGTGCATTTTTGAAGGTCACAGTCCAGATCTAGTCCCACTTAGAGGAGACAGCGGAGACAATCCACTTGAGCATGCTCATTGTATGCTATAAGAGATGAAGATAGAAGGAACTGAAGAAAAACAACCAAGGTAGAAAAGGAGAACAACAACAACATTTGCTGAAATGCTCATATTTTGCACAGCAAGAGCCACCAACTGACAGGTGGGTGATGCGAATGTTTCTTTGTATTCAATTGCAGAGGATGTGCTTTTGGCTACATTGACAAGATGATTCAGAGCTTCAGCTCAAGCTTTGGCATCTCAAATCTTTGTGCTTCAGAGGTTTCCACACCAGCTACCTTTCCCCAAGGTGGCCACATGTCATCGTATGTGGCAACACAGACCTCCAACACATTAAGGAGGACAAACAACTAAAAGGACCTTACCACTGATAGATAGATGGAAGGAAAGTAACAGAAGACCAATTTAAAATTGTTCTGGGCCAAAACTTGGTAGAGGAGTACTATGCATCTCCCATGCATCTACCCCAGGTTTTCATCCTGAGACACTGTGTAGATCCAAACAAGGCCTGGCTAAGTGCAGAGTTGAACAGACCAGTAAACCCAAGGTCTCCATCTCTGAACTCCCACTCCCCTTCCTCCTCTGCCACTAATAGCAAGTGTCTGGTTTCAAAGTCTGCCACTCAAAAATCCCCGTTTAAGTTGTGGTTTTCATCTCCCCCTCCATGGTTTTTCTTTTTAATTCAGCACGTTGCCACCACTTGTTGAGGGGACCTGGTTGTTTGCTCCTTCCTGCTGTTTGTTTTCCTCTTTGCTTTCTACATGGCGTTGATGGCAGAAGGTGTAAGTAAGCATGCTCATCATCAACAAACACGGGGCAGGCAGAGGTCAGCCCAGCATCAGACTCCATGCCTGGTACGGTGCTGCATGGTCAAGAGCCAGCATAATACCAGCATGGTGAGGGGAAAGCAAAGAACCAGGTATTTTTTGTTTGGGTTTTGTTCTATTTAGTCAGTCTCCACATTGAAAAAGGTAATTCATGTGGGTTTTCAAACTGCTGGAGACCCAAGATGCTGAGGTGTGCTTAGGAGATGTGATTTTGTATGTGCAACATAGATGTCATTAAGAAAAATAATATCCCTGGCAGGGAAGGCTGGAGAGGATGGGGCAGGGGGGCAGGTGGAAGAGGAGGAAAGCTGCTAAACTAAGAAAGGATGAGCTAATGATAACATAATTTCCTAAACCAGCTACTAATTAACCATAACTCTGGAGCTTAGTACTGTGAACTGACTCCATCATAACTCAGAAATCACCCTGTAACCTGAAAAAACAAACAAAACAAAAAAGGCAACAGCAAATTTTTCAGTGACAATGCTAGCCAAAGAAACTAAATGTATTTTATAGCTTTGTTTTTTTCTCTTCCCCACCCCCATACTTGTAGATAACATGCCCAAATTTCTTGTGCACACAGGAGACAGGGCATGGGCATTTTTTGGCGTGAAGTAAAACATGAGAGGATGCAACTAAAGCACAGAGGAGATTCCCTTTTTGGTGCTGTTGTGGCACAGAGATGAAAAGTGACCAAATCATCCTGTTGAGCAGTCCCAAAGTGTTGCCCACACATATGAGTAAGGAAGAGGAAAGCCAAACACAAGCACCTTCCCTTGCCTGGCTCACCCTTCCTTGTGCTTTGAGTCATCTGCAGCAGTCAGGTGCACTGAGGTCAGCCTGAAGGGTATCAGGAGGAAATACAGTATACTGAATAGTGACAAGGGTTTGGGCTGCAGCTCCTATGGTCCTGACCCCTTTCTCCCATGCCAGCAAGACGTCTACATAAAATACTCCTTCGATAGGAATAGCTGTGTAAGAGGCAGGGCAGGAAAGAGCTAACCCCTTGCTCAGTTAGCAGGCATTGCCTACATCTTATTTTCTGCAGTGGTGGAAGAAGCCCACTCTTCATCCTGCCCCCCGCATTACATCCAGATGCCAAAGGGCATCTTTCTAAGATATTATAATAAAAGAAGTCCAAATTCTCAGACACAATAAGGTGTGCTGCGGCACAGCTGCAATGCAAAGCAATGCTGCAACACGAAGCAGCCAGTAACTCAGTAAAGTCAAAGAGAAATGAAGAAGAGTTAAACAGCTAAATATTTTGACAAACTTGCATGAAGCCATAGATATGAAGTTCAAAAAGCTGATGTGCATGTTGGGGGATGACAAGAGAGGAGGGAATGTCACCCAGGGCAGATCAGAAAGAGAAGAGAAAAATAAGCCTGCCCAAAGTTTCTTTTTTAATGCTGGACCTCATATATTAGTAGTGTAGTATCGATGGCTTCAGGTAACAGAGATGTTGAGCCAAGGGAGAAGTTGAAATGTTGAACCAGCGACATGACAGAAGCAGTACTTTCAGGAGATGGGGAGACAAGTTGCTTGGAAGGCTAAAGGAAATCAAGGCAATGCGGGGTGAGAGGAGGGGAAACCTCAGGCTTTGCTGTTTTGGATACACAGGGAAAGAAGAAGCCCCCGTGTCAGTGGGGCGAGCTAAGCCCCTTTCTTCCTAGCATTATCACATCATGCATTGGGCTTGTCCTCATGCTTGCTCTTCTCACCATGCTTTTCTCCCCAGAGCACTGCTAAGGAGAAAAGCCACACAGCTAGGCTGGGAGCACAAGAGCTTTGCCTATAAAGGAAAGGAGATGGAGGCTAATGAGGACCTAAAGCCCCCTTCTTTCCACTCTCCTTGTAAACCCACACCTGTGCATCCTGGCTGTGCTAGCAGCCAGTATTTTGACTGAGATCTTTCTCTTACATGAGTGAAAGAGCTCACCTGGATAGCATATTTGGGAACGCACAGATGAAATTAGCCTCATGCAGAGGAAAATCACTTGGCATTAGTGCACTTGAACATGAGCTAATAAACCCTGTCAATCTTCACAGCTATTTCCTCTCCATCACTCAGCACCAGCTCAGACCTGCAGAAGGAGAGGACGCAGGGCTCCCGGCTCCAGCCCAGCCTCCACTTTCCAAATGCTGCATCCTCCAGCTGAGAGGTAAGCAGTGCCTCTCAGCATCCACCTCAAACTGCTGCTCATACCATGCTCTTCATATGTTTTAACAGGAGCAGCATGAGAGATTACAGCTCACAGGCGGATTGTCAAAGCACAGGTTCGAGGAAGACTGACTGTGCAGCAAGACAGTGAATCAAGAAAAAAAAAAAAAGGCTGGGTTTCTCTTTTTCACTTTCTACTTCAGTGAGTAGTGGAAAGAAAAGTGTTTCCATCATGCAGGCCTCCTGAGTGTCCTCTGTGACATTTAGCATTGCCACCGTGTCTGTTTGTAGGCAGCCAGATCCTTAGCTCCCTGCCAGTCACAGCTCTCCTGTCTTGACAGAATGACCTTCTCTTCTACCACAGCCTCCACCCCCAGCCTCCACCTTGCCAGACTCTCCCACCACCAGTGCTTTCTGTAGCTGGCTGCAGCCTGACCCTTTCTCAATCACATTTTTAGAGTTGTCTTATTTATTCCTAGAATTTATGTGGTGTTGCAGTATTGTTTTATTTTTTTAAGATGGGGTAAATATTTATTGGAGCATTTATGTTTTTGTTCTTGCATGTCTTAAATCTGAAAACCAAAATGAAAAAATGATCACAAACAGAAACTTCAGGCACATCTCCTTCTCATAGGAGAGCAGAGGTGGACTAGTTTGCGGCTCACCCAAGGGTTGCTCACTGAAAACAAGTGTGGGATTCCTGGCTTTGGAAAATACTGAACTGTTTCGTATCAGCTTTGGGGTTTTCTTACCCAGAATGGGTCCTGCCAAGCCTCATACACCACACAGGAGCTTCATTTTTTTGCCCACTGATCCATCTTCCCCTTTGGATGATAGATACCTCATTTGTTGTCATCCTGGCATCTCTCTTCTGCCTCAGGACCAGATCCTGTTGGACACAACTATGGGCATGTCTTGTGTAGAGGGCTCTGGAGCAGAGCAGAGGCTTCAGCCTGTGCTGCAAACATCCTCCTCATACAGCAGAGCCCGGAAGGAAGCACATCCACCACCCACAGACATCTCCATCACAGTGCTCTGCCATGTGTGGGGAAAAGTATGTGGATCAGTGATCAGGGCATTATTCCGGAGTATCAGAAACCTGAGCTCAAACCCATGTTCAGTGAGTGACTTAGGTGTGCTCCTGCCATAGGCAGACAGTCCTGAAACCCTGCTAGGCAGAAGCCTGATGCATTTGTCTCCTCCTAAAAGGCAGAGAAACGCTAGGGTCCTTTCAAGGATCTGGGATTAATTTTCAGAAATGCTTTAGGTATTTAGGAACTACTGGGGTTAAACAGCTCAAATGAAAAGTGCTTTCATTTTAACATGTCTTTTGAAAAAGAAAGATCAAAATGATGTCTCCTGAAAGCTTATCTTTTAGATTTTGAAATAGGAGATTCAACCAAACCAGCTTGTTGGCTTTTTTAACTACTTTTTTTTTTCTTTTTTTTTTTTTTTTTTGGGGGGGGGGGCGGAGTGTGGAGGGTGTGTGTGGTCCTAAAACACCTCAGTTTGAATGAAAAAGTGTTTTCCAAAGAAACTTCAGGTCAGAAATTTTACACTGGCTCTTACTCAAATTCAGAGTTGGTTGTACGAAGTTCTCCCTTTCTCTCTAGAGAAGGCATGGCACAAAAAAATAGGTAGTCTTATTAGATGAGAATGCTGACACTGGTTCCTTTGACATCAGACAGTCCTGGCAAGAGGCAGAACAGGTCATGTTTGAAGAAACTTTCCTTTAGTGACTGATGACTCTTCCCATTACACCTCAAGAGTGCAGCACTTAAGCAAAAGCTGTGATTCTTTTAAAAGTATAATTTCCACTAATAACAGTGGAGGAAAAAAGAAGATTCAAAATTCGATTGGATTTGCACCAAGAACAGCCTCAAATAAGCCCATCGGGTGGATGGATGTGCCAGCTCTTTATTTGCCAGTGGACCAATAAATTGGCCAGCAGGGCCAAATGAGGGGTCAGCAAAACCAGCTTTTGAAGCAAAAGCCTGAAAAAAGTGTTTGCCACTGAAATTCAATAAGCAAAATAAAACAGCTTTCTCGTTCCCCCTTGAGGTTGCGAAAGAACTAGCAATGACACTGATGTGGCTAAAAGCCATGTGCATCTCCCTAGTTGCCTGTGAAATAGCAGGGGGCTGCCATGGGGCCACCCGGCGCTTCAGTCACACCTCATTCACAGGATCTCCTTTCAGCACGACTGTCCTCACTCTTGCTCTTTCACACCCACTGCAGAGCAGACCCACAGGTCTCATGATATTTACCATGTGGCCTCACTCACTTGCTTCATGCTGAGATACTACATCATTCACAGGGCCAGCAAAAGATCCCTACTTTTGTGGGATGATGAAATCTCTTGCCACTGAGAACTGCTTGACTATCCCCCTTCCCCAAGAAAAGGAAAGAGAAAAGGAGAGGAAATGTTTGATACAGCATGTGTCTGCATTTGAGGGAGGTGGAGCAGATGACGAGGCTCTCCAGGGCTCATACCCTGGTTTTCCCCCTTTTTCATCCTTCTCACTTCAGTAAGACCTACTCAAACGCAATACAACCTTCCTTAACACAGTAGGACCTAAAATCATACTTCTCTTGATCAGAGACTGTATGTTAGTAGTGCCCAGCTCAGTCATGGCTTACATTTTAATTAGAATCTCTAACAGCAAAATAATAAGAGAATAATCCCAGTGAATGCTTTGCTTCTGGCATCTGGAGATAATACCGACATTTCAGGTGTTCCCTAGTCTGAACCCATTTATTCTTATTTTTCATCCTGCAGCATCAGCTATAGGTCCTTAAATACCCTCATAAATAAGCATGATAAAAGAAGTTCATTCCCCTGAAGAGGTATGGTCATGGGTACGTACCTCACTGCCTACATTTAAAGAAGTGAATGGGCAGGGGACAAGTCAGTGAAGGAAGCTCTGAAGGAGCTTTTCTCTCTGAAGGCTGCAGGGTGCTCAGACCTCTGACTTTGGGACCAACACTGTGTGGCAGGGAGTCCTTTTCTCCAAGGAAAGACCACTTTGTTTGACACTGTCAGATAGCCTGGCCACAAAACCACTTATTTTCTTCGCTTTTTGGATTGGGACCTACCTTTGAGCTGATTTTGGACAACAATGAGAACAGTGGAGTTTTGGCCACCAGTTTGGACCATAGGAGACACCCTGAAAGCACCAGTAATAACCAGTCATCCTCTGCTGCCCTGAAAGCAGTACCAGCATATTTAAAATACATTGAGGTTTCTTCTTGGGGCTGATGTATTTAAGTACTACTCTTCAGGCATTTCTGCCTTTTGAACGCCAAGGCATTTATTTCTAAGGCTAACCTTCAGTGGAGTGCATCAGTGGAAATCAAATCTGCACTAAGGCCAGGTGTGGACATACAACTGCATGAGACATCAAAGCAGGAAAAAACTCATATAAGGATTTAAAGCCTCTATCAATGTTATCAGAGCCATTTTCATATGCACACAAAATTATTACAGTTTTGTTTTCTGATATGATAACACTGCAAACAAAAGCTGAGTATCCAGCTGGGAAAATTTGGGGGGGGGGGGGGGGGGGGGCGGAGAAAGAAAAAAAAAGGGGGGGGAAGCCAAAAAGCAATACCTACACCCACACTTTAAGCAGTTGCAAAAAAAGCTTTGCTTAACTGGCTTAGGCCAATCTTCCCTGCCAGTAAACTAGGCAGGACTGTGGTTTAACAGTTTTGCAGATGCCGTGAGGTAAAGAGAAAGCAAGCGGCTCCTAAGGCGTTCATGGTGGTGGCCTCATCTCTCTCTGTCTCTCTTTTTCTCTGATCTGTTAACTGGAGCCTTCAGTGGAAGGATGGAGAAGTACGGAAGTGAAGATGATTCATCAGTACCTGCGCATGTAGATTGTAACAAACGAACGATGCAAAGGGAGTCTAAAATAAAGTTACGTGAAGCGAGAGTGAAAACCAATCTGAGTGGGGTGGTCTGTTTAAAAACACTTTGCTATGCAGTTTGGGCTCATGGGTATCACAGAGGTCAGCAAGTGTTTCCTAGCACCCTGGGATTGCTGAGTTACGCTCCCAAAGTGCAGTTTCTGATGGATTTGTCCATGAAAATCACAAGTTTCTGAAGAACTGCTGAGCGCTGGCTGACTGTTAGCTGAGCACGATGCTTTCTTTGAAGGTGCCAAACTGCACTAAAAGTATTTAAAGGCACAGGAAATGTTTCCTTTTTCCATTTAGGCAATTGTTGTCCGTGCCCCAGGGATGTCATATGAGCATGAGTGGGAGGGTTGCAGACCCACATGGTAGGAGAAAAGTTAAATAGCTCTGGAGCTGGCCAAGCATCCTGCCTCCCATTCCAGCCAGGCGCCCCCAGTAATCTGTCAGCTGTCCACTGCCTGCTAGGGACCAGCATCATTAGGTACATGAAAGGGGAAAACAAACATGCACAAAACCCCAGAAAACAAAGCAAACAGGATTCATGGTCTAGTGGTTAAAAGGCAAAGGCTGGGGAGCTGGGAGAGCTGGCTTCTCTCGCAGGCTGTGGCACTGTAACTCTCGTTGGTTAGCATCTCCTCCCTGTGTCTCGGTTCATCCAGCTATAAAAAGGGGCTGATTACCCCTCCCTGTATACATTAGGAGGGCTCCGAAGCACCTACAGCCTAATCACTGTTACAGGTTATTCCAGCCTTGGCAACCTGGGAAAAATCAAAGCTGATTTATACAGTCGAATCTTTGCTGGCACTGACAAACTGGTAGAGACAGTCCTGTCAAGTATCATATTCTGAACTTAAGTTTTATACCATTCATTCCTGTCACTTTTTTTTCCATGCAATGGGAGATATGTATTGCATATGCTGACATCCCCTCTGCCTGTGAGACAGTATGCCAAAATGAATAAAGCCAGGGAGTTTCAGCCCCAGAGACAGGCCACAGCAGAGCTTCCCATGGGTCTGCTGCCAGTGGGACCCCGATGCAGAGGTCATTGGGTGGGAGGTGTGTTCACAGCTGCAGCTTCCCAGTACAGCTTTTCCCTAGTTTTGTCCCCTGTGTCACTAAACCTGACACAATGCCACATTGCACATTGAAGATACCATCATGCCATGGTAACAGCAGTGTACACAGACGAAGACACCCTTGAAATGGCAGAAGAGGGGAGACAAGCCCTGGCACATCTCTGTTGGTTAGACCTGGGGTTTATGTTTGTGTTGGTTTTGCTCACACCCTTTAACCAAGAGAGCTAAACCAGCATTATTTATTGAAGATCTAAACCAAGCATAGCATCTGCACATGTTAGTTTGTCTACAGGGCTGCAACAGTCACACATCACCCTATTCTTACCCATGACAAACCCAGCAGTACCAGCAAACATTCAATTTCTCCTTCAAACATATTGTGAATTCCAGCCCCAAACCTTACCTGTTTTACACCTCTCTGAATTTTTGAGCCTTCTGAAGTATTTCATTAAGGGATCTAAGGGATTTATTTGGGATTTATAAGCTCAAAATGAATAGGCTTCTTTATAGAGATCTCTTCCTTGGTGTGTTCTTAAGGTCTGGCCAAAACATTTCTCTCTTGGTGATCACTACAGGCTGCCCAAGGAAGTGGTTGAGTCACCATCTCTGGAGGTGTTCAAAAGACATGTAGATGTGGCCCTTAGGGACATGGTTTAGTTGTGGATTTGGTAGTGCTCATTTAGCAGTTGGACTTGATGATCTTAAGAGTCTTTCCCAAGCTAAATGATTCTACGATTCTAAAGTGACAATTGCATAAATTTTATGGAAAGAGGCATGCACCTTCTGTGGAAAAAAAAAGAAATATCTGTCAATAACATGAAAACGTTCAAGTCACCCCCACAAACTCTGAAAGCATTCCATCTGAAATCCAAAGCTTTCAGTTCTCAGCCTTTTTCCCCCTTTTTTAACAGCAGAAAGACATTTTCCATGGAAGACTTGGCAATAAAAACCAACCCGCTTCCTGGGAAAATTCAATCATACATATTACAATGGGAGTTGCAGGGTACTAATAGTGTATAAGGTACACGATAACGTATTAATGTCTGTCTTTATTCAGGTGTTTAGGATCTTGACTGCCTGAGGCAAAGTCCAAATAGGCACTGGAAAAAGCTACTTCTTTACATGCTTACTGGGAAGACACCTGGACCTGGATTTATCCCATCTAACAGCATGGGCTTGACCTCATTGCCCACAGCTGGGTGTGAAGCACCACTCAAGATGCCCTGTGTCATATTTGCCAGTCTTGGAGGATGGCTCAGGTACCCACGGTCTCTCAAGAAGTGCATGCGTATGTGAAGGAAACAGAATTAGCCCTAGGTTTCAATGAGGTGTTAGGAGTGTGCATGTCTTCAGCTCCTGCTGTAGCTAACAGAGAAACAAGTACTTCTATCCATGACAAGGTGAGTCTCAGGTTACTAGGAATACATTTAATCTCAGTTTACACATCTAATAGGCTAGGGTGCTTGTCTAGAGTCCCCCTACAGCCAGTGGAGAGACAGACATTTCAGGGCCATTGAACACAGCTACCTGAGACACCTTTATTAGGATGGTGGGATGTACTTCATGCATCCATTCATGGAGAGAGCCAAGACAGCCAACTTCATTTGTGATAAACCACAGTATCATTATTTGGGATGAAAAAAAGTCTGGAGATCACTTGATCCAGCCCCTTACTCAAAGCAGAGCCATCCGTGAAGTCAGATGAAATTGTTTAGGGTCTCATCTGGTTGAGTTTTGGACATTTCCAAGGATGGAGATTTCACAGCCCCTACACGTCTCTCTTCCACTATTTGGCCACCCTCAAGGTGAAAATAAAAAATGTCCATAATATTTTATTAGACTTTTCCTGGCTGTTGCCTTAGTCCTGTTGCTGTGCACCTCTGAGAAGAGTCTGGTTTTGTCTTTTCTGCACACCACCACAAGGTAGCTGCAATACCTAAAGTCATAAGGTAAGTGATCTTGAATCTTTTCTCTTTAAAAATGAGCCAGCCCAGCACCCCTAGCTCCTCCTATTATACCGTGTGCTCCTGTCCCCAGACATCTTGCTGACCCTCCACTGGGCTTTTTCCAGTATGTCAATCAAATATTTGATATTTAATGTTAAAGCATATACATTCTATTCTAGCTGTCCACTTGCTATATAACCTAGAAGTCCTAGATGCTCTGGGCAATTCCTTACACTCACATAGGACAAACTCAGACCCTAATGATGAATGAGTTTCCAAAATAAGTGTTTCATTCAGAATAGCAACTGCATTTCAGTTTACATTCTATTTGACAGCACTTCTTTTATGAACTCAAAGTAGACAAGAGCACTGAAGATCTCTTAAAAAGCTTATTTCTACTGTAGGTGCCATAGAATTTGTGACTGTTCATGAGTGAAAGCCCCTAGGGGAATAGGTAGATAGGTTTGTTCCACATCACTGATAACTGTTAAGCCTTCAGAAATCTTTGGATCAAAGGCCTCATAGAGGTCACTGTAATGCTATTCTTAAAATATGATTTCTCCTGCCATTAGTTAACAGATCGGTACTGTGTAGCTCTGAGGACAGAGGAAAGCTTTACAAAAATGCTTTCTGAGATGCCCGAATGACATGACTTTTTCTCAGAAAAGGAGGTAGAGATAAACAAGCAGCGGCATAAACAGATAGATCACTTTGCATGGAAAGAGGAAGCAGAGGACTGTAAAAAAAGCAGGCTTGGTAATTATATAGTCATTTTATTGCCAGTAAAAAATGGGAAGGGAGAAAAATTTTAAAAAGGTGCCTTCACTGGAATGAAAAACTGGGTCTACTTGCCTACCTAAAGGGTAATAATAGCCATTCTGGGAGTGCTAAACTCTTTGAACTGTGTCTAAGTACCACTTCTGTTTATTTTAAGGAAGGAAACTGTCAGGTTCTGTTTGTTCGTAGTGAGCCATCCACAATGTGCCTGATGCATGCAGGACTAGTAAAATAGTGGCACATCAAGTGTAGGAAACAAGAGGTTTATCATGGGATTAGTCTTACAGAGATAAAAGTAATCACAGAGTTGCTCAGGACTTCTTGTTTGCTGTGAAACTTGACTACAAGAGGTGATGGGTCTTTTCTTTTACAGCTTTTTCTGGTTGAAGAGGGAGGGAAGTGGGTTTAAAATAAAAACCGCTCATCTCTCCCTTATTTTGTTCGTCCCCATCATTTGGTACTTTGCAAAGGGGCAACTTTTTTTAAGGGATCATGTTTCTACCTTGCAACAAATCCCAGTCATGATTTTTATGGGCTAATTGCATTCCTGAACAGGTCATGAACTCTGGTCTGTTTTATTTCTATTCCTGATTTTAATTTTAATTTTTAAAAAGTAGTAAAAGTGAACTGATGCAACTAAGACTATGCTTTTACTTGCAGTGCATATGTTATGAGGCCAGTCATTTACTGTTTCAGGGAATCATGTGTTTTATAAACCAGCCGGCTCAGCTTTTTAGCTCATCATCTTGTGCCAGGGTTCCTTTATTTATGGCTCCAAGAACAAAAAAAATAAAAAGAAAACTATTTTTGGAGGAGTTTTAGCTTACAACACACAGTGGCAAAGTGTCTCAGGGATACCATCCACAAGCCAGAACATTCTTGCACAGTTCATTTATACCTTTTTCTTTGAGCTGCTACATTGCAGACTGGGCACATGCACAGCTCTGGGGAAATGCTGTCTTATAGCATGTAGGTGGATCTCCAGCTAGCACCTGACATGTTCATGAAGCTTTGGACTATCCAGGCACCTAGGTGAAGCATGAGATATGTCAAGTCTTATTTCATGCATGTATCTACATCTGAGCTAGCTATACAAGACCCTTTAGAGCCAGTAGGGAGAAATGAAGACTCAAGAGGAGGAATGAAGCTGACCTGTCTTGAGCCACCTCTCTGGGGTTTGATACAGTCTGACCCATGAATGAAGCGTGAGTCTGGAGAGCTGAGCACTTATAGCTGTACGTTCAACCAGCAGCATATGGTAGTGGTTGAGACAAGCCTCTGTTTCACAACACATGGAAAGAGGATGCTCCAGTGCTTATTGAGAGCACTCTGATACAGGATGCCCATTACAGTGAAGTTCTGAAACAAAATCTTTAGTCCAAAAATGGAGCCAGAGAGAGAGAGAGAGCATTTTTATATTTTGTACTGGTAAATGTCAGAGTGCCATTTAGTTCTAATGATGCCTATCAGAAAGGTGACTGGGACTTCCCCTGTTTTGCATTGGTCCTTTCAACTCTCAAATCTCCTGGTCAGGAACTGTCTATTTAATGATTCTTTCTGTTGGTGAGTCCTGAAGCCCTGATCACAGCAAGCAAAATGGTACCATACAACACAGCAATAACAAAATTATGTACATTCAGATATGTTATGTGTTGGATGAATGCATCTCATCTAAGTTGAGATGACTACGATGCAGGTGCCTACCCCTAAGTGAACGTCTAGGATATCATTATGGTCTGAGAAGACGTAGTCATTGTAGTCACAGCAGGAAAACATTGGATATGAAGGAGGTAAATCACAACCTAACCTCTACTGGCCTTGTTTGGTTTTTCTCCATTTACTAGCAAGGGATCCTAGGTGGTTGGCTCAAGTGTAGATATCTGCTTTACAGATGAGAAATTTTGGTCAGGTAGCTCCCGCGTTTAGTCACACAAGGTAGCAAGGGACTGTAAGGTCCGCCCATTCTTGTCTCCACACCCTTTGGATAACTTCCAGAACTACTGCTCAGAGTAAATTCCAAAGCAGCAGTGGCAGGTATGAAAAAAGGAGTTAAAGCTGTGGCTCTGCTTGCCCCATGAACTGACCAAGTGAGTGGAATTGGTGTGGATGATGACAGGCCTTAGATAAAGGAGTGCAGTAGCTTATCTCTTTCTGCAGAAGAAATGTAGAGGAAATAGGATGCTCCAACAAAATTCTGCTAAATATTGACCTAGATACCTAACAAAAAAACCTCAGCAGCTTGTCCATACTCAGAGACCTATGAAAGGCCCTTAAGGAAAAGATTTTTTCAAGTCCTTGTTCTAGCACATACAAGTTCTTTGCCTGATAAATGCTTTTTAACGCTTGTGCAAAACCAAAACAAACCAGGGCTAAGCACCCTCATAAATCACTACAAGTCAGCTATCTCCTTCCAATTCTGTGAACACAAGGGGAAAAAATGTTAAAGATGTAATGTTGACAAAACAATGAATTAAAGACATAATATGGAATAAAATAATGAATCCAAAGCAAATTCACTGCTGAGGTGGCCCGATCACAATGTGAAAGGGAAGAGTATTATTTCAGAAATTAATACTATAAAATAATAAGTTCTTGCAATCTCCTCATCTCTGATGACAGACAGACAAGATAGGTAAGGCAGACAATTCAACATGCCTTACAACTCGAGCACCTTCTGCTGCTCCCCACAGTCCCTCTTTGCAAAAGGATACAACATTTGTATGACTGATGGCACAGCTAGCACTACAGCACTCTGTTTTGAGAGAAATACAAAGTTTACATTGAGAAAATCTCCTCAAAATTACAAAATGTGGAATATACCCTGCCAGCCGGCAGACTTTTTAAACCTACTTTGTGCTGCAATGGAAAATAGATTCTGGAGGAAAAAAAAGAAAGAAATTATTGTTTTGCAATTATTATTTTTTGTGTTGACTTCTTTACTTTTCTCCCTACTCCGGGGCATGGTCAGGTGAATACATTTTCATAGAGCAGCATAAGTGTTGGTAAAGCATTTGTGCTATGGTCTGTCTTGTTGTACTTTAAATCAGAGAGCTCAGACCCTTTTAGCATTGTCTGAAAACAAGCTCTGCTTGTAATTCATATCCGTAAATAATCACATGAAAAGCAATTAGATGGCCAAAGGTGGGGTCCTGTAGCCTATGGATGGATGAACAACACCCCATCAGGTAAGCTACACTATGAACTCCCAGTCCCTCTCCCATACTGGGAAAAAGGCCACTGTATCAGTTCCATCACATGTTTCCAGCAAGGTACCTCGCCACAGGCATAGTCAGCTCTCATCCTCTGCATCAGTGCTTTCTCTCGAATTTAAGCCTCACCATTTTCCCTTCTTGTTGCCAAGAGGCTCCTTTTCTCCCTGCTGTCACAGACAACAGACATAACCTTCAGCACCACACAGAAAATCAGATTTTTTGGCAGTACCTCTACCACGAAGATGGATGCAGGTAACCAGGCTCCCCACCACCATGTCCCTAAAAACCACTGCTTCTTCAGCCACCTGGGAACACCGAGGAAGCCATCCGGGGCAAAATTCAGATGGAAATATTAGTGAACTAGCTTATTTCCAGCCAAACATGCAACGTATTCAGGTCATGCCTGCCTGCTTCAAGGAAAGCAACTGTTCTGCAAGCAGAGGGAAATCAGGAGAGACAACAACAACAACAACAAACCCCACCAACCACTCGTCTGCTGAATCAAAAGCCAAAGACAGGCCTGGCCCTTCCCTTCAGAGGCCTGAAAGAGAATGAAGGGAAAGTCTGAGACTTCCTGCCTTTGTAATGAGTTTACTAATTAAATGTTAATTGTGGGCCTTGACTGACCAACATTTAAATGAGGCCTTGGAGCCAGGAATTGGGCTATTGTGGTCAAATTGTTTATATGGACAGGAAAATGCCTTTCTAAACATTGGATTCCTGCACTCTGGCCAAGCTCTGGAGGAAGCTCCACGTGCAGCACTGCCGGGGCTCGTGCCTGAGGACTGCTGCCACGGGGCTGCCCTGTCCCCAGCCACCGAGTAATCGCACATGCTCCTGGGTGCCTCCAGCGTCCTCCTGCTTCCTTTGACAGTATTGGCTTTGATGGGGACCCAAAAAAGGCAATGTCCCTCTGGTCATCACTGGGCCAGTTGAGTGGGCGAGTGATGCCAGTGCCAAGGGGTGCACTTCTCCAACGTAGACAGGAGGTTCCCCACCTCGTATGCCGTGGGTGGCGATTAGAAGATATTTGTGCCTTAAACTGAGATTAGAAGTGGTTTGTGGCAGGAACTCTGTTTTTTTTCATCTGTGTCTAGTGCAGAAAGCAGCAGTGTGGGACTGTGCCTCAAGACTGGTGCTCGCAGTCCCAGCTGCTGTCAAACAAGTAAGTGCAAAAGCCCTTCATGCTTTAATGCTTCCCTCCTTTCTTTACTCTTGTTGATAGCCTCCATATATTTAGACTGGCTGTTGAAACACGTTACAGCCTGGGCTCTGATGCATCCTTCATAGTTTGGTTGAGTTCATCTCTTTGGGACATTCAGCAGAGATTTGAACCGATGAATCCAACTAGTTTCCTTACTCCTTCACCTTCCTTTTTATCTTAATTTCCCCTGACAGCTTGAAGAGCCTTTTTCACACCCATCACTCACATCACCTGTTGGTCCTTATCCAAATCCTCCTGCTAAGGAGCAATGGCTACTTTTCAGCCCTTGACCCACTTGGATCAGCTGCTCAGCTCCCATTGTTCCTTCTGGCTTTGCTTCACTACACATCTCAAAATCCAATGCAAAATATGCTAAGCATCCTATTAGTGTCTGTGTTCCATTTCAGAACCACATGCCAGGTAGTTTCTGCAGAATTCATGCTTTAGCTAGCCTATGTGGTCTTGCATTTCTCTAAAAACATTTCAGTGCAGTAGCATGATCTGATGAGGCAAAAATTATTTGGGGCGCCAGAAGCCTGGGAGTTGCACTCTGTTTCCTGCGTATCTATTTCTCCCCGGCAGTTTTTGACCATGTTTATTAAAATTGACCACACCACCTTAGACTTGGTGACTGTGATTAAGACCCATCCCCACCAATGCTGATAAATTTGGCCTGGTGAATTCTAGTTGAACTTTCAACCTTCTGCTGAGCTTCCCCTTTTATTTGTGCATTTAAGTTGTACCTTTGTATTGTTGGTAGTTTAGATTTGAAAATATATTTGACCATTATATCTTGTGGGGGGGAGGAAAAAAATACTCCCCTGATTTACCAATTAGCCTTCTATTTTATTTTAGAAATTGATGTCAGGGAAGTGAAGTGATAGCCTAAGCCATGCTGAAAGGTTCTATTAGTTTTGGGGTAGCGACGGTGTTAAGCAATTCCAGCTTACCTGGGAAAGGTCAGATGAGTCCCAGCGATAAGGCTCACAGCTGAATGTAGTGCTTTATTGTGGAACAGCTTCAAGCTGTATTAGCCAACAGTGACTTAAACCAGTAAACTGGGTTCCCATCAAGTCCAAATTAAGCTCTTGTACTGAAAGGTCCCACTGGATTTCAAATACTGAGAACTGCAGCAAAACTTAACTTTCCTGTCATCTCTCACCCTCAAAAGAAAAGTAAAATTTGGGTTTGGGTTTGGTTTGGTTTTAGTTTTTATTCTAGGTTAACAATGAAGATCAAGAGCTTCTATATCCATGGAATATGAGGAAGCAAAATTCCCCCACATTGTCCCTGCTTTTGGAAACAGCAAGAGGCCAAAGCATAGCAGAAAGCATGATGAGAAGCCCCTAGTGTCCCTCAGCTTCGGGATTTGGTTCTGCATCAGCGGCAGTCCTATGCTACCACACTCTGAACTCCTCTTTTATAAAACCGTTTTGTTACCATCAAACAAAATTGTAACCTGCTTCAAGCAGTTCCTCTCAGTTATTTTGCTGCAGTATATTCCAGTTTTACATGAAGATGCTCTGGGCAGTGCTTGCTGTAATATGATCTGGTCATAATGTCGGCCAAATTCTCCGCCAGGATGGGTCGATACAGCATCGTTAATGCCAAGGAAGTAATTTACTGGAATTACTGGTTGTCTGATCTCTTCTGTTTAAGGAAACTTTTCTTCTATTAAGAAACTGTTTCCTATTTCCTCCATGTTTGGGAGTAACACATTGATTTCAGTGCAGCTACTTCTGACTAGCAGAACTGCCTCAGATGAAATGAGCTATATGTATTCCTACATGTCCATTTTTTTGCAGAAGAAATAGCTTATGGTTTTTTGTTAATGATGACCTTCATAGTCATGCATGGTTGTAAAAGCTCAGGGCAGCTAGGAGGAATTATTGCCACCACTATACAGACGAGCCACTGACCTACTGGCATCCAAACTCATTGCAACAAATTTTGGACACTGAAGTGAAGCATCTGAGTAAGGTACATAGTCAGCTCACACTTCACCTGCCATGAAAGGGATGGGTGGAGGTGGCAGTGTCTCAAGCAGCTGTGGTTAGAACTGCAAAATCCTCTGTTGGAGTCTCTAGTGGCAGATGTGCTGCAGGGATGGGTGCAGAGGAAGCACAAACTGCAGCAACAGCTCTCTTGGTTTGTTGTGTCTGTCATTCAATGGATATTCTTTGAAATTGTTGTTGTTTATGATTTGCTTTTTTTTAGGGTTGGAGAAGAAGAGAGAAAATGCACAACAAGAAATGTCCACTTAATATTCCTGAACCCAATAGATATCTTTTGACTGCTTTCTGTGTAAATATATGTATTGTGGTTGCTTGGAACCTGATTCCCCTTGTGCTAGAGACAGGTAAATCTTATTTTTCATCTACAAACCTACGCATAAACTCAATGAAAAACCCTGGAAAAGGTACATGGCAAGGAATAAAGGCTGTTCTAGCATTTAATGAGTTACCCTCTATCTCTTAACACCTTACTTCAGCTTTCCAGAGAGAGGGCTTGTGCCAAGTATCATGCATCTTGGTTCAGTGATTTATTGCCATTAATTTGTTGCACTTAACTGAGTTACCTAAGCAAGGCTGTAGCCACTGTCAGTGGTTCTGCGTGTCACACAATGCCACTCCTGGGACCCATTCACTTCTGTCTCATGTCTTGATGAAGTTACTGCTAAGATCTACATCCAGGTAGAAGTTGTGCCAAAGAAGCCAGACATCTTGGGTGATGAAAGGACATTGAATTTTCCTTCCTGATCCGCAGGCTGGCTTTGTAGGGCTGAGTGTGAATGAAGTGAGAAAAATTAGATCTCAGAAATGTGGTGGTGGAAGAAGTGAGATTTGGAAATTGTCTCACACATCAGGCGAGGGAGGTGGCAGGCCAAAGGTGGCTCCTACACAGTTAACAGTGGTATGTTCAAGCTTCTTCCAAGAGGGGCAGGGGTGAAGGGAGGACTGGGGGTAGCTGCACGACCCACAGCTGGGTGGAAGCTGTCCCAGATAAGGAGGCAGCAGACAGGAACCTACCACTAAGCACTGCGCTGGAGTACAACTGTCAGACTGGGATAAATCCATGGCTACGAGCATTACCCATGGCTGTCAGTGTGCTCTACACCACAGGCACCCACACTCCCTGAAGACATGACAGGAAGGTAGGATTCAGAAAATGCCTGCTTGAAAAGCACCAACCCTAAACACCTGGGCCACAGGAACACTATAAAGCCTCAAAGCAGCCACTCAGTCCACAACACAGCTGAGCTGTTTGGGTTTCCCCCATCTGAGGATGCCTCTTAGCCACTGATACACCAGCATGAGCCTAAAGGATGGTCTGCAGCCTCAACCACTTCTCTCACTGGCTCCCAGTGTAGCTAAGCTCAGAGCCTCAAGGACAGTGAAAGCATCTAACCTTGCTGACACCACATCACTCATGCCTGAAGTTCAGAGTGAACTAGCATTTTTACAGATCCTATCCCAGGTGCCTCACAGTCACTATGCCGTTAGGAGGTTTTAGCCTCATTTCCCAGGCAGGGAGGGAGGCACAGGGAGGTGGAAGATGGTGGCACAGTCCTGTGCTACCTCACACAGCAGGAGGAACCCAACTGCAACAAGGCAGGTTAGGGATACCCTCTGAGAAGCAGGAGTATTTCCCTGGCTGGAGCAAGATAATGCCAGTGTTCCATGGCTTTCCATAGCCAAAGGCAAGGCTTGGCACCCATCTGGGTACCTCTGCATGCCTCTGCCTTGGCTTGAGAAGGTATCCTGCTGAAGAAAGGTATCAAAGCAAACCCCATGTCAATCTCCCATACTAATTTCCTAGCAGAACTCACAACTATTTCCAACTAAAATCATTAAATCAAAGGCAACTGTGAGTAAGTAAACAGTTGTCACAAGACCCTTAATCTCAGGAGAAGGAGGTGCTGGCTGACTGCCAAAGAGATGTTGCCTGAGCAGCAGGAATTTTTCCTCCAGCAAGCGTAACCCTAACCCTGGTGAATTTTACCTCATTTTGTAGACATATAAAGTCATATTCGCACTGCCCATCACGAGGGCCTCATTTAAGTATCTCACCTCTTAGGGAGTGTAAGGTCAAGAGACTGATGAGCACTTCAGACCACCTACCACCAGAGCTGTGAGACCCTCATTCCTCTTACAGTCAGTGGAGAAAAATAGTCAGTCACATGTCAAACAGGCTACCAGTTGTTATAGATAAGCAAGGCCGACTCCAGACTGTGGTGTCCTGCATGTGGCCCATGGACATTATCTGCCTAGGTCAGACCCCAATCAATCCCATCCCAGTGTCCTTCTCCATCCAAATCCCAAGCCAGAAGATCAGGACACCATGAAGAAGAAATAAAAAGCTTCACAGCAGCTATCAATTAAATATTCTGTGACCCCCACCTTGTTTCCCTTCTTAGGGAAAGATGGAAGAAATAATTCTGTATTAAATCTTCTCTCTACACAAAAGAACAAGTTTAGACTCCTCAAAAGGTTTTGGGAAACTCTGGTTACTATTCTCAAATCGTTCTAGTCAGCAAAAAAAATCAAGAACAGGGAGAGGAAAACTAAAATGATGCCTTTTTTTTTTTTACTTTTTTTTGGTAGTGAATGTGAAGTGACCCAGAAAATCAATTATTTGCTCTAATATAGAGCTATAATCCTCTCTAACAGCTAGAGTTTAGTTTAAGCCCTGAAGTACAAGGTTTAATATGGCTTCCAATAGTTTTATTGTCTTTAATTATGGTTTGTATTGTTATCCTTGGTAACTGTATAAATAGCCAATCCCTTTTTTGATATAGTTTGCTTAGGGGAAAAAGTACATGAGATGACATTGCCTGTGCCTTTACATTGTTCTACCTGTTTCACAGTGAGAACTCCTAAGTCTAGGCCAATTTCACCCATATTTAACAGAGAAGCAGGGATACCAAGTTATTAAGTCCTGAAAAGCTTAATTGTAAGAGTAGCCTAAAAGTAGAGCAGTGTCACCACAGAATGAATGATGCCAGGAAAGCTGCACAGAAGGAAAACTTCATAGAGGTCCAAATATGACAAAGATTTGACCAACATTTGCACTTTATAATATGTTAGAGAATACACCTGAGAAACTAAATCCACAGAGCCTTCTTTTACTTTATTTAGGCCAAGCTATGTATTTTATAATCTTGTTAAATCCTGCACTTAGCAATTTTTGGTAGTAAGTCCTTCCCCAGGTTAGTTGCATGTGGATAGTACAAGCACGATCATACAGATGCTTCAGATGTACCCTTTATGTCTCAACCCAGTTCAATAGCATGTGATTGATGGTGAAGGATGGAGACTTCTCTGGAGAGTTCTGAAAAAATCTAGAGATTTTCTGAATCATATGTGGTTCAGCAGAAGTCATTCTCCTGGAATAAGTTAGATATATACAGACATAAAATAATTTCTGTAGCATTTAGAAGGTGGAAAAATCAGAGGGATTGAAGAATTTATGGAAGGATGCACTTATATTGCATGTTCATTTGAAACCTGATTCATAACTCATGCGTTTTCTTGCATACCTTCATTCATTTTGCACCTACTTCCTATGTCAGTTCCAATTGCATCTATTACATTACTGTCCTACTACCTTCTTCTTAGCTTACTTTCTATATTATAAAATGCAATGCACACATTTAGTAGGTACATGAGTAGCCTTAACAGAAGTTAATTTAAACAGCATACATTTGCACTGGAGGTCTCTCTTCCAAATACCTGCCAGGCCAAGTGCTGTTTGGTTTATGTGAATTAATGGCATCACCGCCTAAGGTACAGAAGCTCTGAGAACTCATCTGCTGCACTGTAATGATTCCGTTCTTATTACACTATGATGATTAAGGCTGCAAGTTGAAAAAAGTATTTAAGTGCACATTAAACATACGCTTAAAACTTAATGGTGATACTAATAACAACACTTCCAATTGCATAGCTATAAAATAGTGGAGAGAGTCTGGATTTCCTACTGGAATCATACATTTTTATCCTAAATTAGAGTGCAATGAAAGATGAGATAAGATGAGATGACATGAGATGAAATAGATTTATACCAGTTTCTGTAGTACTAAGTTTTCAGTAGTGACCACAGGACAGTAGTTTGTAATTCTTATATTTTAAAGCTATTATTAAAAAGTAAACCATCTGATTTGACTTCCTGTTCCATCTCATCCAGTCAGGCCAGTATCTATCTAGCTGGTAATATGCTGGACTAACACATTTCTCCCTGGAAGGTGACTCAGTTTAAATTAAGTAGCATGCATCCGGAAATGGAAACTCCATCATTCTTTCCTGTAGTTTCTTAAGCAGCTTCACAGTTAAAAAGAAATGTGCCTTGTTTCTAAGATGATCACATCTAGCTTTCATATCCATGATTCTTGTTATCTACTTTCTGACAGATTAAACTGCCCTTTCGTATCTTGCATTTTCTCTGTTACACAGTGTAATCAAAGCATTTCTCATTCTTTCATACAGGCTAAATAAACCAATTTCTTAATTTCTTACACCATCAAGCATTTCCCCCAAGCCTCTAATCCTTTCAGTGCCTCTTTTCGGTGCCCCTTCCACATTTACAGCACCCAACCCAAAATGGGAGTCCCACACCACATGCACAGACCTCCTGACCTGGGGGAAATCAGACTCCTGATCTACAGTAAGGGACTCTTCCAAAAGGTTCTGGCTTAGCCAAATTTTTTTTATTATTTTTTTTTATTATTTTGCAGACAAGCTTTTTAAACCAAGATAGTACAAACAGATACCAGGGTAAGGGAGCAATCACACAAGCAGTTATGCTGGCAGTTGTGAAGGTGCAGCAAGCATTTGCAGGGGGATAGCAGCAGCCTTGTACCTTAGCCACAGCCACAATGTCCCATCTGACTGTGTCATCAGCTGACTCCATCAGGGCAGCTCACCTGAGGAAAACTTGGGCTGGCCAATTGTTGTAAATTACATCAGGATAATTAAGCTTTGATTTACAGATGTCATTTTACATAGTCATTTTATACTTGGTAGAATGTAGTTTGATTACCCCTTACTGTTGCCTTATCTTCAATAGCTACAAATGCTATTAGCAGTTATGCAGCAACTTACTCATTTTTAACAATATAACAATAAAGCGTATACCATGGTTAACCATGCAGGAAATGTCACTTGCAAATTATCATTTCCAATTATTCAGTATTAATTTAAGGGACACGGTTATCAGTCCAGTTACAATTCTTTTCTTTCTGTGACCTTCCATTTAATAACTGAAGATTTCTTTTCTTTTCTTTTTGTCTTTCTTTTATTTGTTCCTTTCTTTTTTCTTTTCTTTTCTTTTCTTTTCTTTTCTTTTCTTTTCTTTTCTTTTCTTTTCTTTTCTTTTCTTTTCTTTTCTTTTCTGTTCTTTTCACTTTTAATTTCTTCTATTTTTTCTTTTCTTTTTTCTTTACTTTTTTCTTTTCTTTCCTTTTCTCTTTTCCTTTCCTTTCCTTTCCTTTCCTTTCCTTTCCTTTCCTTTCCTTTCCTTTCCTTCCCTTCCCTTCCCTTCCCTTCCCTTCCCTTCCCGTTCCCCTTCCCCTTCCCCAGAAATCATGTGCTTGTTTCTTAGACATATTTCATACCTCTTTTCTAAAGAGCAAGTGTTGTGAAACCACAGAAACGGCCTGACCAAGTTTGCTGAGAGGAAGTTGATGTCCATTCAGGAAAGGCTGAGAAGCCTATTTGTGCACTGTGTGAGACTCCAACAACTGATTTAACCATCTAAAGATGACTGGCAAATAAACTGGGATTTTTTTGGAAGAGGAAGGAAAACAAGATCCAAGAAGCCAAGTTGTTGGGACAGCACTGTATTAATTAGCCTGAAAGCTCTAAGAGCCCCAGTGGTTATCAAGGCTGCCCACGGCACAAAACTGGCTGAGAACAGCCCTGCTGCTCAAAACTGCCTCCAGGGACCTTCTGCCCCCATGGCACCTGCCTCCCCCTCCCCGGAAGAAGTCATGAGCTTGGAGAGAAGGAGCTTCTTTCCTTCTCTCTACACTAATTCTGGAGAGCCCCATCTTGGTCCTTATCCCCCAAGGTCTCTGCCACAGCTCTCAAATTTGTCTGTGATTAATTTGGTAGCACATCTCTACTCAGCAGAGCTGGAAGGTATCTGGGTCATGTTTCTAGGAGGGATAAAACCAGGCTCTCTCAGGGCTGAACTATGAGCTTTCACTTCCTAAATGACTGTTCAAACCAGTGGGCTATTAAGCAAAGGAGATAATACACCACTGGCTGGGTTTTCAAAGCAAAGCAGCTAAAACAGCATTTTGTGAGGGCCCTGATCCTATTAGAATATTTAGGCAAACCCTGAGAACACCCACACAGTCAGAAAACCGAAGTCCTTCTCCATCTAGCCCGGGATCCCAATGGGGATTAGGCAAAGGCCAGCTCTCCCACTGCTAAATTAAGTGGCTAAGAAGAAATGGGATATTTACTATCTGGAATTGCCTACCTTCCTCCATCAACTACAGAGGGAGCCCAAACAACTGGCTCAAACCAAATGCCCAAATGCATATAAGTAGATAAGATACACCCCCCCTTTTTGAGTCTTGGTTCCCTGTTTATAAAATGAGAATACTAAGATTACTTACCTCTGTCACGGGGTTATTATTAGGATAAACCTAACTGAGAGTTTCTTTCCTACTCTTAGGATGAGGTTAGAAACTATCCAGAAGCAGCACTGCTCTGGGAATTAAATCAATTCTTTTGCTCTAGGAGAAAGAGAAGGAGGGTAATCCTTCTTTGTTTTGTGTTTAACCTACCAATTTTGCTGTCTTCCCTCCAGGCCCAGATTGTTCCTTGGAGCCCAGGACCATAGATGTAGCATAGCTGGACTGGCCTCTTCTCCCTCCCTTCCCACTGATGGATTGGAGGACATTATTTGCCTCTGTAATGACTGGAAAAGTCTCTCCTTATCTACACAAGGAAGAGCCAGGGAGGACTTTATTTGGGTGCCCAGGGAGATGACGATCAAGCAGTTCTACAGGACAAACTCCCATGAACCTGCAGATACCTGGGAGAAGCAAGGGCAGCTCAGGCTTACGCAAGACCAGACCCAACACAGGGTGTGCAGCAGCGGACGTTGCAAAGCCATCAGCAAAGGGTGGCAGGTCCCCTTCGCGCTTTCTCAGGAAGTTTTGTGTAAACATCAGCTCATTTGTGGTCATTGAGTTTGAAACGATTATTCCCACAAACAGACCAATTGAAAGCAGAAATAGACTGAATGTGTATTTTTCAGTTTGTGGTCTCCCCTGCGTTTAAATACAAAGGGAGAGTTAGCAAAATGAATGACAACATTACACCTGAAGATGATTAGGAAACAAGATAAGCTACTCCTGTGTTTATCTTTGACAGCCATTACAACATAACGTAGCCAATATGTAGTTCAATCACTTCTGATGACACTTTCTCTCTCTTTTTATGATAAGAACCGTTAGGTTTAACTCCTGCCAAGTAAAATCAGCCTAGATACTGGTGGTAGTGATAAAAGTAGCTCTGTCTTTGGGCTAATAATAGTTGATACACCTATTGGTCATAAAGTGTTTTGCAAATGTACATGAATTTGATTACCATTTTCTTCTAATTTACAAAGAGAGTTATTGAAGTATTCAGGCAATTAAATGTGCCACTAGACACTAAAGGATTTTTTAAAAGTCCTTTGGGCATTGAACTGCCACTGGGAGTCAAGAGAACGCTTGAATTCACACACAGATCCTGCTAGGCAGCTACCACCTAAGCACTGGGCAATGCATGTCTTCCATACTAATGCAGCATCCAGCTGAAGGTAGCAATATGCCTCATAGTGTCCTTTTTAGGGCAGGGACTTGTGGTCTGCGTGCAGAACAGGAGCTAAAAGAAGAAGGTTGCAGGACTAATGAAGCAGCTTTGGTCATCAGGCAACGCTGTGCCTGCACAGCAGATCTCTGCTGTCAATCCCTGTGCAATTAGCTCTACATCACTTAGTGTGGAATTCATTTCACATTGCTTAGGCAGCTAAAACTGCTGCTCCTGCACCAGGGGTCAAAGCCAAATTAACAAGTTCTTTTACCAGTGACTCGCTGCCACTTTTGTCCCAACTTTTCCATTCACTTGGGGGCGGGGGAGAACAGGAGTGTTCCTTAGTGAACAGTGAATGAGATTTTAAAAGCAACAGATTACATTGCTGTCCTTAAGCCTGCACTATTTCAGGCTCCCCCATGCATCAGCATTAGCCCTACTGAGCTGCACAAGGGCAGGCATAAGGCTGGAGCTAGGGGAGACAGGCTGTCTTTTGAGGTGCCCATTTCTTTTTGTAAGCTTCCCATGGCTGCGGTCAAGGAGCTTAGACTAGTTGCCCACTTCCAGGGATGCAGGGATAACTTTTATTCCTAGAGAACAAGTCAGAGAAAACCTAATGTAGCAGCTCACCCTTTTCCCAACAAATCAGACACGGAAGGACTGATGGGGAAATTGTAATTTGCCTTGTGTAGTTACACTGACACCTCAGTAAATGCTCCTCAGATAATCAGATAGTCGTAACCCTGTTATAGTCCATTAATGCATCATTTCAGGAGATTGCCAGGATATTTACTGACTAGCTAAGGCTAGGATGGGTTGGGGTTTTTGTGCCAAAGAGCATGGAAAGCAGCTTATCTGTTCAGTTACTTTGAATTTGGAGGTAATTTGCTGCTCTCATTGCTATGTGTCAAGAGAAGAGGCAAGTACAGAAACTGTCATTTATACCACTAATGGAATTAAAAATGAATGTAGTCCAGTAATCAATGCCTTGTTCATAGTGATGGGTTACAACTTATCTAAACAATGTGACCTTTAATTGTGTGCAAATGTCATTTCCAAAAGTCTCCCATGTACTACACAGTAAACATCTCTCTCTGAGCCCTGCTTAGGCAGATGCAGCTTTTCACCCCAAATCCCGATTCTGTGCTAAGAAGGTGCTGTGCTGGCATACTTGGACACTCAGCAGCACTACTTTTTCAGATCTCAGTCACAAAGAACGTGGCCGTGGGTCTTACGTATCCGGAGGAAGTGGAAACTGAGTGATTTGACAGCGGCAGTGGAAGGCAGGACCGCCCCACATGCTATGTGTGGCACATAGCTTTGTGAACCTGTACGCAAAGTAAGAGCTGTGTGTAAGCACATAGGCAGGCACTTGAATCCCACAGAGATGATAACACAGATATCAACAGCATATCCTTCCACAGGATGCTTTTTAGCTGGCAAATCTCATCCAGTAAGGCTGCACTAATCTACATGGAGGCAGCCCTAACTGACTGTCTCACAGTGAGTATGGAAATCCAGCACTGAACAAGGCATCGCAAGTGGGTTTTTCCCCCAGACTAGATGAATGTCCAAATATTTAGCCCTTTTGGTTCTGTGAGTTGAGCAATGGGGTTTTGCTTGACTCCATGGAAAAACAGCCCAAGAGCTTTTCTCGGATTATAAACCTGGTGTTGGTATTCCAGATTTGTCACAGTCAGACTAAGACTAATGATCCTACCTAGATAAGCCTATCTCCTTAGCAGACTTGACACATTCAGGCACCAGTGCAGACCAGGTCTATAGTTGGACTCGATGATCTTACAGGACTTTTCCAACCCAAATTATTTTATGATTCTATTGCTTCATGAAATAAGTTTCAGCTTCACTTGCACTACTGAACAGAGGCAGGAAGATGAAAACTGTGGCTTACCAGCTGATTGACATCTCCGGAGGTGTGGGCTCTGATCAAGGCTTTTGGCATGGTTTGGACGTTGGTTACACATCTCCCACAACCCTTGAATTCTCTGCTATCTTATAATGTTGAGCTCATACTTATGGGGACAGTCTGGTGGGATTTTTCTGCCTTACCTGGCTGTTTATCTTCATGAAGCTGGTATAGATGCACTAGTTCTGAGACACTTGGACAAACTTGGTTAAAAAGACTGGTGCTGAGGAAAGAGGGGGAAGAGGAGTGCAGATGGGCACACAGGCAAAATGAATACCTTAAACTTTCTTTCTGTGAGGAAAAAAAGGAATAAGGAATTAAAAAGAGATTCCAAGAAAATTTGAGAGCATTTACAAGTCACGAGTCTTCAATCAAATATTTTTTTCTCTGAATTTGAAGGTGGGGAGGCAGACTAGCCTTTAAAAAAGAATTTGCAGGCCTACTGTGAAAGATGTATGAGATGTGGTAAAATGAGTTTACCAAGATGGTGCTGCTCATTCCACCTCCCTCTGAGCAGGCAACAGAAAAAGCATGATATCTGCACCCCAGCAGTGGCCTCAGTGAGGTGTTAATCTCCGTTCTCGGTGAATGCTATTTATGTATCAAAGAGTCAGTGAGAAGGAAATTGGCTTTACTTCTTTTATATACCTCTAGTTCATTCTCTGCCTCAGCTTCAGGATGAATATTTGCAATCCCAGAAAGTCTCAGGTGGCCTGCCTCGTAGAGGATGGAATATGACTTTTTTCTTTCTATTCAGGTGATCTTCATTCTTAAAGCTGGAATGCCTCAGATGCTTCTGCCAGTAAAAATTAATAACTTCTTTCTTTCTGGGTTTGGCCTGTGAAGGATAGCACTGGACTCTTGGCAAGTGGTCATTCCCCATGTGTTAGTACAGTTGGTCAAAGAAAGCAAGTTCTTCTGATGTTTTCTTACATTTAGTATTTGTTTGGATCAACAGCTAGAGACCTTAAAATATTCTGTACTAGCCACACACATGAGCAGAGAAAGCCCTTTAAAAAAGAAAAACATTTAAAAAGTAAAACAAATAGAAGAGAGGAAAAGGGAGAATTTGATCTGTGCCATTTGGTAGAGCTGGGGAAGGCAACACAAAAGCCCAGATTTACAAAGTTATCAAAGCCTTCAGTTGCTCTTTCAGTTTTGTAGGTACCACTGAATGGCTCCAGAAACCAATTCAGGTATCAAGAATTGAACTCAGAGCTTGCAGACCTCTGTTCCCCAAAACCAATATATCCCCTCAATATTCCTCCTAAAGTGCCTCTGACAGAGCACAAGACATTTATCAAATTAAGAAAACATACAGCCCGGAAAACCAGGTGATTACATTCTTAGAATGCCATTCACAGCACTGGGTGGAGGAGAACTAAGAACTATTTAAGCAAGCAGATAGACCTTTGAAAGACATAGGATGGTGAAAAAGCCATCAGTTTGGAAATTAAGGCAAGAAATAACTACTGCTAGATCAAGATTTCTACTGCCGCTCTTGGAAGACTAAGCCAATCATTACCAATAGGCACAGTTCAGAGATCCTTTCACCGTACATGCTCACCTCTCAGTTTCAAGATTTTATCCCAGGTGGCTTTATGGCACCATTCCTAAATTAGACAAATGCAAGTCAGAGATAATTCAAGCCAAATGTTTCAGTTGGGATTATCAACTTTATCCTTTCAGAAAACAGTGATTTCATCTCATCAATATTTTCCAAAAATAATAATTGCAATAAAATCTAAATATATTGTTATGATGAAAATTTCTTGTGTCAGGTTATTGTTGCCATATTTAAAACATACCTACTTCAGTCCAGGATTAGGTTATAAATTAAAACAGATAAGTCAAATCAATGAAGAAAAAATGAAATTGTCAATTCCACTTATCCTACACATCATTTCAGAATTTTGGCTGTATGGGTGTTTTTTCATTTTCTTATCAATGAGACAGAAAAAAAAAATCATGATTTGGAATCCCCCATGATAAAATAATCCTGACTTGCCATTCCAATTGCTCTGCTCTTGCACAATTTTCAGCTCAGATTTCCATCAAATGAACTCTTGTCCTTACAGATAAGGAAAGTGACATTCCTAACTTTATATCTGTTGGGGATAGTTCTATAAAAATAATTATTCAGAATACTTTTAACTCCCCTAAAGTTACTTTCAAGCTTTTTACCAACCTTCAGGTTCCATCTCTGAATTCACATCTATCTCATAGTCTAGAGAAAAGCTCGTTTGATAATGGATAGGAAGACGGTGAGGCAAGGTTGCTGATACAGCACAGAGAACAATTGGTGCACACAACTAATCTGTGTTTATTAATTTTTTATCAGGTTCTTTCCTCTACCCATTCTGAGCAAAGAACATAAGTATGCATTAAAATGGAAGCGGATTAGCATATTCACTGGACTCTGGGAGACCACACTCCTACTAAGGCTGAACATGAGTCTAAAATTAATTTTAATTGAATCCAGCCAGATTTCCAAAAGTTTTTAAATGCCTAAAGATGCAAACAGTGTAACCTCTCAACCCTTATTTGAAGTGCATCTTTTCTTTCATTATTTTCTATTATGAGTGCAGAGAAGACTGACTCAGATCTCTGCATAGCTGCACATCATATGCAAGTAGACAACACAGCTGAATTAATTTAAGTGCTGAAGCTGGGGTGGTCTCACTCCTCCCTTCCTTCTTCCTCCTTCACTTCCACCTATGTCCTTCCACCACTACCATCAGCTCCCGTGGCACCCGCCATCCTGAGCCACATCAGCTCTCTCAGTGGGCAGAAAACTAACACAGCAATAGCAGTGCATTGTTTTCTGCCAGGTTACAGAACAGCAGCAGCTCAGCAAAGGGTCCAGTGCATTTCAGCAAGGGAAGGGGCTGAATTATCTGATGGTGCACAGGGATGGGAGGAAAGAAGCAAAGGGAGAGAAGAAAAGAGGGAATGTAATTACTGCTTCCACTAGTGCTGAGCTGTTAGATTAGCAAGCGGTAACACTCACCACACACAAAGCAAGTAATTGTTACTCACACCCTAGTTTCAGAGTAAAATTCAACCTGAAGAAGCTTTGTCTTTTGACAAAAATAACCACAAAGTTCAAAAGGGTATCTTCTAATGTTTTTAGAAGATGGTGCTGAATAATAGATGTGGCTTCATGTTTGAAACTTTGCCTGTTTAAACATGATATGACCACAATCTTGTTTTTGCACTTGTAATTCAGTTAGAGAACACAACACCGAGAAAAATAAATCTGGAAATGTTCATTAACGGCTATGTAAACAACAAATGCTTGCTTCGTGCAACCATTTTTTGCAAATATTCGTGAGGATGACATAAAATACCAAGCGAGCTATTCCACAAGGCCTTGGATATTTCTGGACAGATATTTTATCAGTGCTCTCTGGGAATTTGCAACCAGGCCCAGCAAGATATACTTCAACAATACATCAACATTTGCGTATGATGCTTCATTCATTTTGGCAGACTCAACACTGTCTATAAACTGATGGAAAAAAATATATTTTCTTCCAACTAATTACTCAGTTATTATACTACTTCATACAACAAGGTATGCCACAAATAAGTCATAATTTGACTTTGAAAGCCCTGTAACAGAAATTTTCTAACACTTTTCTTCATCCTCCAAAAGGGTTTCAGAATTACAGAAGAGATCTCATCTGGTCTGTCCTGAGCACATGCTGATGCGTGTTCTCACAAGATGAGAACTGCGAGGCTTGTTAAATGTTTTCCAGGATTTAAAGCTTACTTTTTGTATTCATTATTTTGTTTGCCACTTTTTATGGTTTTAAGGATGACTACCTGTGGAAAGGTGCACCACAATAGTTAGTAGAGAGTACAGCTTGTTGCAGCTCCTGGAGGCCTTGGCACAGGGCATGATGGCAGTCAGGAGGCCAAGCCCAGCCCACCCCCTCTGCAGCTGGTCTTCTTTGGGTTTGCATTAGTCTCTTCTAAAAATCAGTCAAAGGGACTTTAAAGAAAAATATGGCAGAACCCAGTAGTGCTTCAATTACTCTTGCAGCTTTCTTTGCAACTGTAGCAAATCCACTCTTTAAAAATAATAGAAAATCCTGCTCCATAAGGCAGAAAGATTCCTTCTTTAGGACGCAAAAAAGATGACCTTAATTTGTGTCTGACCTGAGCAGGGATTTTGATCTGCCCTCAGAAACCAAGTTTCAGATGTAAAGCTTCCAGATGAAACCATGCCAAAGGGAAAGAGGAGGGGTTACGTTTTTCAGGCAGGAAAATTTACTTCTTAATGTTGAGTCCACGTATAGTCCTTGAACAATGGGTTGACTTTTTTCACCCTCTGGCAATTGAATCATGTTGTACTGTAAATAATGTGCTACAGTACACCCCTCCCCCTTCCTAAGGAAAAAGAAAAAGGAAAACATAAACCTCTCCCATAGCTGGCTATGCTGATATTATTACTCATTGACTGCATCAGCACAGGTCTACATTAGGTGCTTGTTAAAATCCCTGCCAAGAGAAAGTTTTAATTTTCATCAATTTATTTTTAGTAGAGCAGCTGGGAAATCCAGTGACTGGCTGAGTGGAGAGGAGTTTGGAGTGGAAAACCGCTTTTTCAGAATGCACTTCAGGTTCCTTCTGCCTACAAGTGAAACCTCTCCTCGGGATCTTATCTTGACCAGGCTGAACAAGAACAGCCCTTTTCTTCCCAGGATTCTGGAACTCTGTCCAGTTCTAAACAAAAAAGTCCAGTCAACATCAGTGGTTCTGTCACATTTACCTTGGTGGTAGAGGTGAAGTGGGTGGCAGACAGTTCAGGTGACCTTCTGCCAAGGGCTTTTGCAATGTCATGGGGAGAACTAGCCATTGGTCTTGAACTAACCACCATGTGATTCCTCTCAGTGGCTTCTTTCTCGGATAAGCTAGCAACACAGGATACCTCTGTACTCAGGGTAGAACATAGCACCCCTGAAAGGTTAGTCAGCCTACCTCTTTCAGCCGTTTCATATAGGATGGGATAATCAACCTGGGGGAGTTCTTGTTGAACAATAAGTGTTGATTATAGAAAGGGTCTGGACATCTAGTGTGACCTAAGCTTCAAGCTGGGAAGAGGGGGGTCACTAAAGTATAAATCGACGTTGTTGTCCTTGTGCTGGTGTCAGGCAATTCTGGCAAAACCATTGTTTTGCTCTGCAATAGTGAACAAAAACAGGTGCTTAAAAGTGATGCAAAAAGCACTGTTCCTCATGTACTGTCTTTGGGCTAAGAATATTTCACTTTCTAGACCAGTGAAAACTACAAAACATGTTAACCTGATGTCCTACTACTTATGTGAGTTCTCCAGTGTCTAATATCATTGCTGAGTTTAGACCAATGCCTTTCTCTTTGGATTAATGTCTCAATGAAAGCACTGATTTGTCAAACTCTTTTCTCAGATTTTGTAGGAAAGTAGTATCTTTGAGCTACTATTCCTCTTCCCTCCTCCTTTCCCCCAGCTTAATTTAATTAGGTAATAAATAACTGGCTCACTAACAGTAAAATTGAATAATTTGTGTTTTCTTATGAAACTAGACTCTTTTTTTTTTTTAATTAAAAAAAAAAAAAAAAAAGACCAGTACAGGGAGAAACTAACAGGAGAGAAACCCAGTTTGCTAAGTGAAACCTTTCAGACCTTCCAATTTGCTTTATAAACTTCCAGGCTGCTTTGCAGCTCTACAGCCTCTGTCCTCCACAGGACCCAAAACCCCAGACACAGTTGGACAGGGACAGGGATTAGTCGTGATGCTATTTATGTCTCATGGTGATGCAGAAACCATAGCCTTGTGCTGTCTGTGATAGGGAAAGAGGTCCCATGGCAGGCACAATGAGCCAAATCAATGGCTTTCGTACGCAGAAGAAAGTCTTGACCCATCAATATTTTTGTCAATACTGATGGAAACTGCCAATAAGTTTCATAGGACCTCCCAGGAACATTCAGAGATCCAGCAGAAGACTTCCATACCTCATCCATAGATAGGTCTTACCTACACAGAATAGCCGACATTAGTTAAATCTGATCAATTACAATATATGGACTTCAGAGCAGCCCTGTAGTTGTTCCCAAGATAACCTAAATCAGCCTTGAGAATTGGGGTAGTTATATTTTCCATGCCAAGACAGGGGGAAAAAATTTAAAACTTTAGTTTGGTGAGATGCTGAGCACTGTTTGTGAAGTGCTTTAAATCTTCTGATCTTGTCAGGTTTTTCGGAAACTCTCCATTTCCATTCAGAAAATTGGTCCATCAGTAAACATATTTCAAAAGACTTTTTTCTCCCAAACAAAGTTAATCAATACAAGCTATATGTAATGTTTTAAGTGTTCATGTAGGACCTGACAACACTTGGGTTTGTATGTGTTTAATTAGACCACTAAAAGTCTTAAGGGTAGACAAAACTTCAATTTTTCTAAATCTCTGCAGCAGTGAATTGTATCTACAGTGTCAATGCCTCCAAGTGATGAAGTAATTTGAAAAAAAAATACCAACCCCCAACTATTGGTGAAATTACTGAGACAAGTGTTTTTAATGCAAGTATTCATTTGGTACTATAATAATAAAAGATTCAAATAAATCCAAGTGAAACACTAAGCAGAACTTTGTGTATATGTAGGAGGGATGCCCCTAGGGAACACATTGTGGTTATGCAGCATTCAAACAGACAGGACATTAAACATACACGTACAAAAACACAAAGTTAAAATATTGTAAAGACTTTGCCATTAACCTGCCAGAAATCGGAGAAATTCAGAGTAATAATAATTCACTAGAGGTTTGATTCTACTCTCACTCATGCTGGCTTCACATCTGTATGATGCATTTGACATCCCTAGCTTTACTATCAATTCACACCAGTTTAGGGAGAACCAGGTTCTGCACTGTTAACTGTTGATGTCCTGCTACTTAACTGTGACCTCCAGACCATAATTACCATCAAAGGGGCATTTTCATTTCAAGCCTTTGTTTTGATTAGTGCAGCATTTGGAGAGAAAAAGACCCCATGTGTGCAATCTTTCATGCTGTCCGTCAGTCCTTGAATTGTTTTCATTATTAAAAAATTACACGGAATTTGAAACATTTTCCATGAGAATTCTGAGGACCTGCAAAGACCATACTGTTGGACACCAGGCCAGGTAAGGCTATTTGATAAGCTCAGAAGGGCTTGCTTATGTGACTGGGCTTTCATTTCCACAGTACTGAATTCTTCAAGCATGCACAGGGATGTATAAGAGACCATTCCATATCCTACCTTGCAATGCATGAACGAAACATGTAGGTATGTTTCATGTGAAAAGATCATGCAGCATTCTTCAGATCTATGCTTATTGAAATCTCATGGGGCTTTTTATAGGGTTGTCACTCAGTGGGGACAAGCAAACAAGCCTTGAGTTGTTGCATTTGGTGGCGTACAAATGGCATCATTATTTTTGCATGTGATGCAGAGTACAGGCTAGGCGCCCTGATGACCAGCTAGTCTCCTACAGCCTGGTGCTGTGAGCCAGTTGGAGAGTAAATGGAAATAGTCAGTAGCTATAAAGTGAACAATGTTTTCTTCTAAGTTCTAGCTGGTTTTTTTCAGTGTGTTTTTTGTTTGGTTTTTTTTTTTTTTTAAGAAAGGAACAACCTAAGCCCTTTTGGCCATAGGGTGATCCAATATTTAATACATCAGCAGAAGTTCCTGGTGGACTCTGGGCTAATTTTAATACATTTTGGTCTCCTTGGAGGCCCCCATTAGTGAAGCTGAAGGCACCTGGACATGGGTACACAGGACAAGGAATCCCTCCCTGTGTGGAAGTTTTGTAGCTACATGAAAGAATGCATTGCCCAAACTAATATGTCTTGCTTCTCAGAATATGCCTTCAACAGATCTTATTAGCTCCGGCAAAGCTCCATCCTAACATGATTTCTGGCTTCCAGTCCAGAGCTGGCCTACATCCAGCCAGCTTGGAGTGTAGGCAAAATGAGCTTCATCCATTTGTGCCCATCTATGTCAATGTGCCCTAACTGAGAAGCTTTGAGCTAAACCATCCTAATTGTCAAAGATCTTTGGAAATAGCAGGGATGTTTTTTCTCCCTGAGAAAAATCAAAATTGCTTCCATGTGTAAGAGTGACTTGCGGTTTGTGATGAAGAGGCTCTGTCAAACTAATGGCCAACCAGTGATTAAAAGCCACTTTCCGTTTACTGTACCGAGAGCTAGCGTAAAGTAGCAGCTGGCTTTTCTTATTGTGTTACAAATTTAAGAACCTTTTTTCCACTATTATGAAATGCTAAATTCTGAAAAAAATCCAACAAACTTCTATGGTTTATATATTTCTAAAAGTAAAAACTATTAGTTGTCGGCATGAGACATTTATTATTAATTCTGGAGGGGCCCTTTGTGAACAAGTGGCTCTCATGCAGGAGCTGGAGCTCTACACCTGCTGTCAAGCAAGGCTTTTGGAGGAAGAAATGCCAGGGAGAAGAGATAAAAGAAAGAGCTCCTTATTGAACATGCTGAGTGCTCCTAGAAGCTGTTGTGCTCTTCCTATTCTTAAGGTAGAATTTTTCAAAATAATTTTTGGTAGAACTCACCTTAATTTGGTCACCTAGAAGTTAAAAATAGGATTCAGCTTTAGACAGACACCCAAATTTTCATGTCTGTGTATAGATGTTTGTATGTGAATTATGGGCTTAATTCAGTTGCTCACACATAGATGTTCACTATACTTCCGGAAGTTGTAGGCTGCCCAAGCGATCTATACATCTCATAGAAATGACACAACCTATGGGAAGCCCATGCCCTTCTGGAAATGTGCTCAAAAACAAATAGATAAAAAAATACCATAGGGCACTTCAAGGAGTACTAGGCACTATTTTGGGGCAATTGAAGCACATGTAAGTTCATTATAGTAAATGGTGAGCAGGGGTGTGATTCAGTTGCTGAAACACAGACATCTAGTGTAATCTGAGATGATCTAATATATCCAGGATTTCTGTATGGCAGGTGTGACACTGTACCTGCAGCCAGGGTATCTGCTGGAAGTGAGGTCAGATCCACTAGGGTAGCTTGAACAGCGATAAACACCAATCAATATGCAAACCTAGAGACCAGACCAACTTGTCTACTACAGAGTGAAAGCAAACGGGCTCCACAGACTGTCTTTACTACATCTCCATTTCCTCTTAAGAGAGATAAAGCACCTACCTCACATACAGACTTCCAAAATTTCAGTCTCTAACTGAATCCTGCCCTAGACAGCCCAAATAAATTATTTACTCTGGCTTCTATTAAAGTCATGAAGTGAGACAGTGGGTGATTGACCACACTTATCTTGGACTTCTGCCTCAGGATGGGATGAATCAGTCTCCAGAAGTGCCTACATCTCCCTGCTGAACAAAAAGTAAGCTTACCCAACCAGATTAAATGCACTGCCTGTCTTTTAGATGACTGAACAGCCCACCCTGTCCACTGGCTTCTCTTTACTTTCGCTCATATCAGCATTTATTAACTTAGTGGAAAGACAGCCCAAGTCCGAGCATTTCTGGGAAGCCCACCTCTACTATCTTGGAGTTCACCATGTAGTCCTCTTTTCCTCCTTCAAACAACTTGTGGCTCAGAGACTTGTTGAGCCAGAAACCTATCTTTGTAATCCACAGCCCTAGATGTTCTTTCCTTTCCCAGATTTGTGCAGTTGCTTATCTAATCGGTGTAAACTTTTCAGTATCCAGACAATTCACAGCAGCAAGAAATTCCACTGCTCAGTGACACAGGGAAAGAGGAACCTTTTCATCTTGTATGCCTTTAACTTGTTATCTACCAATTTCATGAGGACCTCTATTAAAGACCCCTTGAAAACAAAGCCCAGCTGTGTGCTAGTTTAATACAGAATTGCTTTATTAATGCTAGCCAAATTCTGCTGGATAACTTCATCAAAGTTGTCATTGTTTGTGTATTAAACCTCAGCATTCAGGGCAGAAGGAGGACCAATTTCTCATTCTTTCTGCTTTGGACCCTCCCAGAAAAAAGGGTTCACTTCGTATACAAAGATATCCAACAAAATATACCTGTGACTCATACCAGATGCACCAAAGTTGTAATGATTTGTGTTATGAAATCGAGCTCTATGGCTTTGCTCCAGCTCAGATTCGTATGATTTTTCTTTCATTCCATAAAATGCGGTTGGAAACCTCATATAAGCAGTGCTTGTTGTGATGCCTGAAATGGGAGAAAGCTGGAGGAGAAACAAGAGAAGGAGAAACAAGGTTGCTTTATTAAAAAATAAATTAAAAAATCACTCTGAGACTTACTGAATTGATGTGATTTCTAATGAAACTTTCACCTTACTGTGCCTATACTCCTTATAAGGCACTCTGCATTTCTGCATGTGTACATAAAATCACATCCCTCGGCTCTATCTTTATGCAGAGACAGGAAAGATGGTTTTGTGGTTGAGAGAGCAATGCGGGACTCGAGAGATCTGGGTATTATTCCTACACACTTCCTCTATGATTTTGGACAAGTCGCATAGGCCCAATCCTGAAAACACCAATGCACCTACTTAACTCTGCTGTCATAAGTGGTGTCAGTGAACAGGCCAGATTAGACATGTGGAAAAGCGTAGGCAGCAAAGAGGCTTTGATCTTTCCATACTTTAGTTATCCTTCTGTGAAATGGGGTTGTAAATTAATCCTCCTCTCGCTATCCTATTGATTCAACTTCTAAGCTCTTTCCAAAGTCTGGCCCCTTTACTGTGCACTTGCACAATGAAGACATCATCTCAGCTGGGCCTTGTAGCACCACATAAGATGGTCACCAGAGGTCCATGGTATTTCTATTGCTCCTCTCCTTGTGTGCTCTGGTTCCCATGCACAGCTCTGTGCCCTTTGTCTCATCCAACTTTTCAACTTTCTGGTGTTTCTCTCTTCCAGGAGCAGAGATGACTCAGGACATGCATAGTGCAGGGTAAATATTTCCTAGACATCCAACATGGAATTGCTCACACTTTTTCTTTCAGTATTTAGGAGTAAGTAGACAACGTTATGTGTCTGTTTAGTTTGGTTTTCTTTTAGTCATTAATTAAATGGCTGCCATAGTACATACAGCTGAGTGAACTGGGATTGTTTAGCCTGGAGAAAAGGAGGCTCAGGGGGACCTTGTTGCTCTCTACAACTTTCTGAAAGGAGATTGTAGCAAGGTGGATGTCAGTCTCCCAAGTAACAAGCTATAGGGCAAGAATAAATGGCCTCAAGTTGCACCAGGAGACTGAATATTAGGAAAACTTTCTTCACTGAAAGGGTTGTCAAGCATTGGAACAGGCTGCCCAGGGAAGTGGTGGAGTCACGATCCCTGGAGACATTTAGAAGACATGTAGATGCAGTACTTAGGAACATGGTTTAGTGATGACTTGGCAGTGCTCACTTAACAGTTGGACTTGATGATCTTAAAGGTCTTTTCCAAACTAAACGATTCTATGATTCTATGCCTGATATTTAGTTTAGAAAGTACATTACATCAGTGGTTGTTTTTCTAGTCTTGTGTTGCTTTAAATGTCCTTTTTGCCCTTTCCTTGTCTGCCTTTTTATAAGCAAGCTTGGAAAGAGGAAACGTTTGAGTTACATTACGAGCTGTTCAGTCTGGCTAGGAAGCAGAGCTATTGTCGCTCGGCATGGTTTACTCACTTAGACTTCCTCTACAAACCAACAAATACTTGGCAGTGACTCCAGAGCTGGGTTAATTGTTAATAATTCGCGGCCTCCTATATATGTCATCTGGATAATTACTGCAGTCTTCCAAGATGAAAAAAAGGGCAACAGATAACAGGTTAAGCCCAGAAAATAAAGTTCTTGTCAAAGGGAGGCCTGGTTTTGAGCCATATTTTAGCTACTGTGTTTTGTGGTAGATGCATGCAATCAGAAAGCTCACCAGTTCTCCCATCAGGGAAAACCCTTGGATGGTCATAATCACTGTGGAAGCAATTCCCCACCAATTCCCATAGAGAGGGATGAGGGCAGGGCCAGTGGTCCCCAGCTGCTGTCTGCAGCTGGTTCATTTCACACTTTGAAGCTTTTCTACACGATGTTAGAAGATGGGTGTCGAACCATCCTTGGATCAGACAGCACAAATCCACCTCTCTCTCTGATCCATCTTGTTGATATTTCAACACTTGCTTTACTCCTCTGCTGAGAGATTCCCAAACACAGGAATCCATGGTGCTGGATTTTAAAATGCAGCCATCAATCTAGCAGCAACAAAACTGAGGTTGGAAGCCTACACCCATTAACATCAAAGGCAAAACTACCATTAACTTCACTGGGAAGGCTATCCCACCTATTTATCTTCCCCAAAACTGCATTTTCTGCATTACACAAACCAGTCAAGTCCATTCACAAGAGACAAGGCAACAGAATAAGAAGTCTCTAATAATTTCACTGGAGCTATTTTTAGCATAACCAAACTGCTGCTCTGTCCACATACTGATACTCAAGTCCAAATATACCCCTTCTGTAAGTAAAGTTTGCATAGCAATGTAGCATCAGTAGCAGATGTGGTCACTGGCACTATCATTTGGTGGATTACTTAGTAAACATGTAATAATTGGAAACTGATTTCATGTTTCATTTAGAGGCGCTCCCCTTATGCCTTCTCCACGTTTGCTGTCCTTTTACTCTTCCTAAAAGACTCAAAGCAATCTCCCCCTGTGCCACCAAATATTTCCAGTGCATGCAAAATACTATCATAAATTCTAATGTTAAGTCTAAATTTATGGCTTTCTGGTTACATATTTTGCAGTAATAACAGCAAAATTCATCAACCTCTGAAGAAAAGCACATCAGCTTTTTTAAGAGCACCAAACAACACTGCACAGCCCTGTTATCCACCCTATGATATTCGTTGCCGCATTTCCCACCATCTGACATTTCTTAGTAAAGGAGATCAGGACATTAACTCTGATTGAAACATCAAGGGAAAAAATATGCAGACAAAATGCTTGTATCGGAACTGGAATATAAAATAAGCCCTGGGAATAATAGACTCTCCAACTAATTGCAAGGTTTCTTGTACTTTTATAATGCAAAGTTACACACACACACACACAAAAACCCCAAAAAACCCCTACTATTAAGTAAAAATAAGATACTTTGCAGTTCCCTAGCCTCCAGTAACCAAGGATCCCAAATCTCTTTATAAACATTATAAGCATGAATTAATTTAGACTGCTAACAGCCCTGAAATGCAGGTACTATTAATCCTTCTTAATGTATAGGTAAAGTGAGGCATCGAGTGATGAAATGAGTTAGTCACTAAGTGAATCAGTAGCTGATCCAAAAATAAATAATTCTAAGTAGCTTTGCTCTCTAAAATAAACAAGCTGGAAAAGAGAAGGTATGGGGAGGGCAGGGGGTGGAAATGGCTGGACAAGGGATAGCAGAGAATTATAGTAAATGATATTGTATGGAGGCAGCGCCTCTTAAAACACCTAAATAACTAATACATCATTATTAAAAATTTCTTTCCCCAAGTTTAAGGGATCTGGGGAGTTGGGGAAGCCGGTTCAAATTGCATCTGCTGCATCTGTTCTTAAATGAACATGTTTCCTCTAAGCTTTCAGTAGAGAGCACTTCAACAGGAAAAGCAGAGGGAAAAAAAACCTCCTGGAATACTTTCGGAGGGAGAACCAAGGCAAAATGCATGGCAGAAACTGAGTGTGCTATCAGGTCTCATGGGTCACCTTCATGGTTTAGTGAAGTTGTCTAAGGAGAAGCTGTATGCACTTTCATGCCAGTTTAGGAACCTCAAGGACCATGCTGTGAGTATCAGCTTTTGGGGAATTTGTTCAGGCTTCCCTGATGCTAATACATGAGATGTCTGTCCTCCCCTTCTGCCTGTGTGGGGGCAGAAGTAGTGTGCCTGACTTCCAGGCTGTAAGACCACGTCCACTCATCACTGGAAATGTTCTGCCCCTATTTAAAAAAAGATTCTACCCTTCACAGAAGGAAAGGCGGGAGGGGACTAGCTCCAGCAGCTCAGTGGTAGATTCATACATGCAGCCTGCTTGAAGAAGTAGGCTGTAACCCTGGAACTGATTAAGAAGTGACATTTATGGGTTTTGGAAGAAATCACATCCACTTCAGCAAGACCACACAAATGATGACCCAGAGAGGGGCACCCAATTAGTGTTTAACTGGGCTTAGTAACGGATGTCTTAAAGGAGGGGGTTTCCCCCTTCAAAACTATTCTCCCCCATCTTTCAGGCTTCCCAAGAGATGCTGCATTAGCAGACCCTCCTACCATCAGAATAAACAGCGCAAGCAGCACAGGTTTCAGCCTCCCTGTTTGTCCCATTCCATCCACCCCACCCTGCAAACTGGCTCCGTCTTGAGCTGAGACAACAACAAGGTCTCCACACCGGTTTCGTTCTCAGGTTAGCTGTTGTGATGAAGAACAAGCGGCATTTTCACACAGGCAGGTGCAGAGAGACACGAGTTTCTCAGCCTAGGCTCAGAGCCAGCTCCAGTTCAGGCTGTATTATTTTGTCAGCTCATCCAACACTATGGTGCTGACTGCACGGCAACAGCCTCAAGCTCCGTGCTTGCCCCTCATCTTGGAGCAGGTCGAGGTGAGTTTACATCTGTTGGTGCCCAGTGGGGATCTGGACTCCCTGATACTCATCCCTGGAGAGCAGACAGGGATGGTACAGCCTGCAGATACCACACCTGAAACCAACTTTGGCCGTGTTGATCCAGCTCGGGGATAAATGGGAGACAACACACTACCAAGTGAGCAGAAGGGCTGAAGAAAGGAAAGGAAAGTCTGAGCAATGTTTGAGCAACACAGGCTTGATGGAGGCTGCCTGTGCCCACTTCAGCAGAGGAATGACACAGACCCCCCCTCCTCGACTGACTGGCTGCTGTGTACAGGATGTTTTGTTCTTTCCCTTTCCTGTTTTCTCTTCTTTGTGGGCCAGTGTTTTTGTTTTGTTTCTTTTCTCCTTTTCTTTTTCCAAACCACAGCTCAGGCCAACATAAATTATTTTCTTTTCTCTTCTTTTTTTTTGAAACTCTGCTTCTAGGACAAGCAACAAGCATACTCTCTAGGAAAAAGAATGTCACTCTTAATCTCTTTGTCTCTTCCACTCACCATCTGAGAACGGTGCTGAGTATGTGATCCCACAGCAAAGTATCTGATCCCTCAATGTGATCCCACAGCAGAGATACAGCATGGAAGATATTTTGCACCAGTGTGTTTTGTACTCTGCTGACACAAAGCTGCTTCTGTGTTGGGGTGTAAGAGCAGGCTTGATGACACCAACACCATCACAACACTCTCCTTGCTCACCTCGCTGGCTGCAGATTTGGCACAAAGGAACTAGCTACCCAGAAAGACGCCACCTTGAATCTGATGGTGACATCCTTCTCTACTTACACCTCTTTCATACCAACTGCCTTGTGCCCACACTAGGACACAAAGCATCACACTCCACAGAGCCCTGCAGTGGCCTGTTAGCTCTAGACCTAATCTGCTCAACTTTTGTCACTTGTTGGAGTACCTACCTCTGTCCTTCAACCAGATCCTTCTATTATGCACTTATGGTTAGACAGGTTAGCCTTTAGGTTTATAGCCTAGATGTTGAGCAAGCAGTGAGCATGATCTGAGAGTGGGTTTTGACACAGCTTTACTAACCTGCTTGACACATGCTCATGGTTTCCTCTACTTGAGAGCAGGGCACCACTGAAAAGCTGCAAAACACACAAAAACAGCATGCAGGTTATCAGTTGGTTTGTCCAGGGTCCACAGATCAGTACAAAGCAGACAAGTGGGACAAGTGGGGTCTTGGCTGTTCATGTATTTTCTGATCCTCAGCAGAGTAAGAACCACAGGAATTACATCTGTGTCTCCATCAGGCACAGGTGGTTCCTTATGGCCATTCCAGGCACTAAGAAACATGTGAAACAGTCTCCCAGGCTGTACCCAAAAACAAGACAGCTGTAAAGGCAGGCACCTAGAAGAGTAGAGAGCACAGCTCAGGTATGGAGACAGGATCCCTGCACGTGTGCTGGCTGCAGCTCTCTAATTATCTGTGGCATTTTAAGGTAGCAGCTACCTCACCCCTGAGAAACTGGTGGAAGTCTTCACTTTAACTCAGCTTGCACTGGTTCTTCAGATCTGAAATACAGCTCTTCCTGCCCCACTCCCAAGGATGGCCAGAGAAGGAAAGGGACATCTTACTTCATCCCTTCCATCTCCTCACTCCCTACCTCTCATGGCAATATTATGCATCCTGTTCTCATCACCACAGTCCATATTAATGAATGAAACAATCTCCTAGAACAGTGGGATTCCATGATATCTTGACCACCTGGTGTTTTTTATTAGCTTCACAGCCAGTACCTCTTCTCCACCCCATAAAAGATTTAGTCAATCCACAAGTGCACATCTGGCTTTTCACACTGTCACAGAAAGAGGGGAGTAAGGCAGCTATTCACCAGAGAGTTTTTACAACCTGCTTTGCCCCAGATGCCATCACAAATGCTGCCAGATTAACCCAATTTTAAGCATCCCTTCCACCTTCAAAGCACTTCAGTGCATGGGCAGCAAGTGAGGCTTCTGCAAGGCACACATCGCACATAGGGATAAAATATATGTGCCGCTCCAGATCATCAACGCAAAAGTCGTTCTAAATGCTTCAAGCGTAACCGTGAGCACAAAAGCCCAAAGTGCAAAGATCAGCAGTATTTTTCAAGCCTGTTTTGAAGGTGCTTTTGAGTCTTCCCATCACTACTCAGATGCCACTGCCTATCCCCATGACCACAATATATTAGCTCCAGTAGCTTTTCAGCGACTCAGCTTTGCCACAGCTTCCTGCTTTTGAGCCTACCCTCTGCACGCAGCTGGAGCTTTGCCAGCCCCAGCTTTCGCTCAGGCTTGCTTCAATCTAGTACAACGGGGGGGGGAGTGGGGGGGGTGGAGGGGGGTGGCTTTTTGTATTGGAAAAAAAAAAAAGTCCAAATGCTGTACCTGAAGACTGTAGAAGAACTGCTGTTTCCGATGAAACCTCCTTGCTCCTGTTTTAGAGACAGTTCACAGACCTCCATGCACTGGTAGCTCTAGAAAATGTGCTCCTAATTACTGACAGTTTGTTTCAGGAACTACTACCTTCCCCTCTTCCCCAGTACATTGGCTAAATCTTTGCTCGTTTACACCAAAAAAGACAAACTTAGACTGAAAAGAGAAGAGATGAGTAGGTAGGGTCTGAAGGGATACCCACAATTATTTTTGTAATGTATTTAACTAATTGGCAGTGCTGATCTACCAAGCATCCCAAGTGAAGGTAAGCCCTTGAGCTAGGTAGACAGTTAGGGCTTGCCCTCGCTGCTGAAATAGCTGGGTTTCAGGTTTTTTTCTTAACCTCAGAATGACGGAGGTGCCTGAGTTATCCTGAGGTAAAACTACAATAAAGCGAAAGCATTTTATTTTGACTGGGGTGAGTTTGCTGAGGTCAGTCCTTCATCCCTGAACTCCACCTCACCATGAGATTGCCTTGGGGCAAAACAGAAGGACCTCTTTTCCTTGTATTTTTGCTCATATTAGCGAGCTGAAGCAGCTTAGCTGAGCTTTAACATGTTTCATCTAATGCAAGTTTAAAATCCTGATGACACCAAGGAGTGCTTTACCTTAGACTGAGACTCAACAGTTATGCAGTGCCTGATCTAAAACTTTGTAACTATGCTAAAATAACAGATAAAATGTGCCTAAAAACCACAGGACTAGATATGTCTTCACCACAGCTCCCTCAACAGCAGCATGGTCACTGTAAAAGGAGAGAAAAATATGTTTTTTCCAGCACTGGCCTGTTTTATGACCTTGGGCAAGAGTTTCTCCATTATTTCCCTCCCCCCCCCCCCCCCCCCCCCCCCCCCCCCTTTCTCTCTTTGGACCTGCATCTGAAAGATCTCTGGGGCAAGGACAATGTCTCATTGCAGGCAGGACCTTGAGCAAGCCTTCTCATGTCACTGCAGTGGAGCAAATTACCCAAGAAAACAGTTGGGTAACTGAAGTACGGTGCAAATAGGTGTCCTCGTGTGTCACACCCACACCCACTGCGGTGGTTTGACATGCATTAGCAACTTAACTTGTTTGCCCCTGTTGACCTGTAGGTGAGTGCAAAGTGTAGGTGAGCGCTTTTCACATTGACTTTTGGTCTAGGTATGTGAGCAAAGTGAGAGTGAGGAACATGTTCTACCTTTGTTATTTGGCAAAGCTTTTGCTAGTTTCCTCTATAACAGGGTGTTTTGATTGCTGGGTGTATGTAGGACCTATACTTTTAAAGTAAGTTTTGTTTGGGTTTGGGTTTGGTTTTTTCTAGAGGAACACTTTCCCGAATTTTGTTACAAGGAAAGCAACACAATAAGGACAGAATTAAAAGTGGCCAAGATTAGCAAAAAATTTGTAGAGAAATGGTGCTTTTTTGGTTATTGCTTGAATGAAAATGCATCTCAGGAGCATTTGTCACTCCCCATCAACATCTGTGAAAGTAGTTTATTGACAGAGAATAAAATATGCAAATTCAAGTGAATAATAAGGAATAGTCACCAAAGAACATGCAAGAATTTCTTAGTAGTGAATGTATTAGTAGCAATGTTTGCAATAGGAGGCCAGGTCCAAATCTGGGAAAAAAACTTGCCAAATCAATCCACTCACCAAGATGTTACTGCGAAGAGAAAGACACTGATCTAAAATCAGCAATTATATTAGACACTGGAGAACTTACATAACAATCATGTCTCTAAAAATAGAAGTAGAGTGATATCAAAAGTCTTCAGGGTTGATCATCCCCAAGAGATATGCTCTCTTCCAGTCAAAGAACAGACAATGCACCATGTGACTAGTCTGTTCAATCAAAACCTTTTTAATATTGAATGAATGAAACAAAGACACGTTAGAATGAAACAGAAGTTCAAATACTTGCTTTGCCAGCAATTCCAGATGAGACAGAAGTAGGCAAAACTCACAGCTTAATATTATCCTAGGACTGTGCAAATAACTAATTCATTTGTTCACTTGAATTTTTAAAATGCAGAGTTTGATAAAAATACAATTTAGATCACCTCAGAATGAAAATATTCAGAATTTTTGGTGAGTCAACAGAGTTTGAAGATTAATTCCAAAAATATTGATTTCATTCAAAATGAATCCAGGTGGGGTTTTTTTCCTCAGCCTTTTAGATGTTACTTTTTAAAGCTACACTGACACAAATTACAAATCAAATCTGCCTTTTTAAAGATGAAAATGGAGCTTTGTGGCTGTTTAAGAACTCAAGGTTTTTTCTTCTGAGAAAGTTGTGTGCTGTAACCAATACCAACTCACTAAATATTTCTGTCTACTTGCTTGCTTTATGTTTTATACAATTAAAAATGTGTGTGTGTGTGTGTGTGTGTGTGTGTAGCTTAGCTTGAAGTTAGTTTTTACACCATCACTAGGCCAAAGTCTGGACCTAAGGCAGGATCTCAATGTTCTGCTCTCAGCCCCGTCATTTTCCAAGTGCCAAACCCACCTCCACCACCCAAACAAAAAGAAAATGTATGGCTCCCAACTCCTTCTGGAGCAATCCACAATTTGCAGACAAGTGGTGTGATCTGGAGGTACTGTGAAGTGAGGAACTGAGGAAGAGACCAGCATAAGAGTCAACAGAGTGGCCTGCACTGGGGACTGCAAAGACCAGCCTTTGTGGAGGAAAGAGGAGGGTGGTGAGGTGCCTACTCACTTAGTGAATATCTCAGCCTCAAGCAGGAAAATATTTGAATTAGTGCCCTCAGGGAAGCAATGAGTAAAAGCTGAAAGAAAAAAAAGAAAAAAAGAAAAAAAAGAAAACTACTACGCAGCGTCAGGATCACATCAGTAAGAAAATATCTAGTGCATCCCATTTTAGAAAAATCCATTGAAGAAAAAAGCAAAAGTAAAACTGCAGTCATGCCATTATAGGCATAAGAAATCATCAGACAGTTTGAACCATAACCTCAGATCTCAACTCTGATACTAGGACCCTGGATCTCTATTTTTTCTTTTTCTAATAGGTGCGACTAGGAATAAATGGAAATGTCGATGCACGCTGAGGTGCCTGGATCATGAATTCTTCACGTGGGGCTGAGAATCCAGGTTGGGAGACAGAGTCTGGCTGCTGTGCCTGGAGCAAGTGCTATTTCTGTTTTTTGACAAGGGAAGGAGTGCATTTCCAGGCACCGAGGCAGCATCAGCTTGTTCCACTCCTCTCACACAGCAGTTGACTTCTTCACCTGCTTAAGAGGGTCTCAAAGGAAACAGCTAACTCATCACTTTTTGTTGTCAGTTAAAACTACAAAGAGACCCCAAAAAGATTTTATCCGCTCTTGTCAAACTTCAGTTGGGATCAGCAGATAGAAGCTGCAGTTCGTTTTCTCTATTTCACCACGAGGGTGCTATAAATAGAAGCCTGTGTGCGGCTTTCTGGCTCTCTGAATATATGCCTCACACCTTCTCCATATTTTTTTTTAACACCCACATAAACATTTGCGTGTCACCAGACCCACAGAGACACACATTTTCCACAACATGCGTATCAAGAAGGAAAAAGACTTCTTTGTACGTGTAAGCCTGTGCATTTAGGGGTATCTGCATGTTTGTGTTTGCATGCAGCAAGGTTTAGGCTCATGTAGAGCTTCAGCAGCCCTTGAATACTGACCTTTGGGATGCTTATAAATTAATTTTGCTGCCCTGAATTTCACATCTTGCCTGATGTGTGCTGCGACATTTTTCTGTCACTAGGCTGTGACTTGGCGTTATTAAAGTCACTGCCGTGCGTGTCAAAGGGGTTCCTCTGCTCTCTCTGTTGTGCAATTTTTAATGTCCCCAAAGTGTATTAGGAAGGAGACTGGCCTAATGCTGGGTTGCTTTGCTGACTGAGCTGGAAATCCACCCTAGGAGATGGGAAGGCTTAGCAGAAGCTGTGACGATGTCCTCTGGGCCAGCACTGGGGGAGCTGAGACAGGAACATCTGGAGCTGCAGAGGTTTCAGCAGAAGGTACCCTCTGTAAGATGGGCACCGGCGAAGCTGTGGGTGTCTCCTGCAAAGTGCTGAGCGCTAAAAACACTGAGAGCCTTCCAGCACCTGAAGGACTGGTTCCCGGCCTCACGTCAGGGCTGCTTCCTGTTAGAAGTTTCAAAGAGGTAAAACACAGTGCAGCTGCTCTGCTTTCTGCTTACTGTACCAGCTCTGATTGCTCTGGCCTACATCAGCCTGCAGAACATGCTCTTCTCACCATTATTTCAGGCTTCGAATTATTTTCGCCTTTATTTCTTTTTTTTTTCCTGCCTTTTTTTTTTTTCTTTTTTTAATTTCTCCTTTTCAATTTTGTATGGCCAGTACATCACATAGTGCTGGCACAGGGCAAAAATCAGCCATTGAGAAACTTTTTAAGTCACTCTCTAATTTTATTTTAAGCCAAAAGGTGCATTTTCCTTAAGTTGTCTGCCAGGCTGGATTGTGCAAAAAGAAGCTTATGATGCTCTAGCTGCCTGAAGACCTGAGTACAGATGCAGATAGTTTTAAAAAAGATCAGGAGAGAAAAAAATTGAGAGGTTTTCCTCACCCCCTCCCTCCTTTCCTTATTCTTGCACAGGTGTTCAAGTTGTAAAAATCCAAACAAACCTTTGACTTCGGTTTGAAAATCTGAGGTTATGAAAACAAGGGGGAAGGATTCTATTTTAATTTTTTACTGAGAATTGAAAACTCGGTGACATTTTTAAAGATATTCTGAAGTTCAAGTACTGACACAGTCCATTTAGACTTGGTTTACCACTTTCTCACTGATCCAACATTACATACCGATATTATAAAGCAGTTCATGTTTCCAACTGACAGCATCTTGCCATGCAATTCTGCTGCCATAGCCTGTTTTTAAGAAACTATATAGATGCATACAAGCTTACAAGAATTACTTTATTGACTCATGTCCATGCACTGTGGTTTATGTGTGTATCATCTTAAAGGAAATGTGTACATTCATGAACAAGATTATCACTAAAAAGTTTGCAAAGTGCTGTCCCAGGTAACCCTGTTAACTTCCTTTAAAAGTGAGTTAAGTAATTTTAAAAGTAAAACAAGCAAAAAAAGTAGTTGACTCAACTGGGTTATCATAAAGCCATTGTAAGCCAGTAAACAGTGTTGCAGTTACTTTTTCAGAACAACAAAACGATGAAATCATCTGCATGCCGGTGAAGTGGCCTGCCAAACCCAAGACTGGGCTGAGCCTTGCTTGGCAGAAAGTTTTTCAAGACACATGGCTAGCGAAGTTAGCCCAAGTGGTTCTCAGTCATAGCGAAATCACTAGCAAGGTGCTCAAACGTGCAATGGCAGAAAGATCTGTAGCAGCTGGAGATGCAAGCAATGGGATGACGTTAGCAGCAGTGGCAGAAGCCTTGATAGAAACTACATGAAAGGTTTCTGTGTTCATCATGAAAAATGGGTTTTGGAAGTGAATTTCCCATGGCACTAAATTGATTGCAAGGGAAGGATACAGTATCACACCAGCCGAAGCTCTGGTCTGTCGTTCAATTAAGGAACTGAATGTATGAAATGTCTTGCTTTGTTGTTTTAACTAGACTGCAAATGTGTTTACAAGATAACATAAAAGGAAACTGTTGTCTGGTTTCTTTAAAATGTCCATCTTGTTGACCTTCCCAGGTGCCTCATGGGCTCTCAGTAGCAGTTGCTGCTCTGTTGGGAAATAGCTCTGGAATGAAAAATGAACTGAAATATCGAAATAGAAATAAATCCAAGGGAATTATCCCAATTTCTGCAAACAGTACTCAGCCTTTTCTAACATGACCAGCTTTCTACTGTGATAGTCACCTCCAAATGCCTGGACTGAAGATGTAGGAAGGCTGCTAATTCCAGCACTTTGATGTAACCTCCATTCTCCTTGGTGTGTTCCATAGAGAAGGTCCCTCATTGCTGACAGGCCCAACCACACTGTAAAAATTTGTTCATCTGGGCCTTTACAACATTATTTTGAAGTTTTTTGAAATTCAGTCTCCTTATCATTCTTCTGAAGACTGTCAGGTCGTCATGGCCCCAGGAAGGGAAGGAGGCTGCTAAGACTAAAACGCAGTTGTCCTTATCCTCAGCATCTGATCTCAGAGTGAACAGCAGCATTCAAAGGTATTCAAAGAAGAGTTCTGTCCATGCAGCACAGTGCAACACCAAGCTAAAGCGTCAGGAGGGAATGCAAAACAAGAATGAGAAGACACATCATTGTGGGCAGTATTACCTAGAGCCTTAACAGTATGGATGAGCTTGAACTGCCCCAGAAGAAGGAATAAGCCAAGGAGGGGCTTGTAGTGGTCAGAGGAACAAGTGTAGAAACGCTTTAAAAAGGTGTTTTGGTGAGAACCAAAGCATCCAGAGATGTGATGGAAACCAGACAAGGTAACTGTCTAGATGTCAGATTGAGGGGTAGTTTAAACAAGACATGGTTACACTAGCTTAGATTTCCTTCCTTTAACTTACAGTGGATAAAAATAAGATTTTATCTTCAGCTATTTAAGTTTTAGGCATCTAGTCTAAGATAATTTTCTACATTCCCTCCATTTTCATGTAAAGAGGCGGGGACATCTAGAAGGCAATGAGGGACGAGGGACAACTGTTTTAGCATAACCTAATATTCCTTTGAAATTCTCTCTCTCCACAAAACTGAGGAGTGTGTTCATGTTGGACTGATTTCCTAACTTTTAGAGAGCCTGAGTCTGGGGATATGCAATGGGAAAGCTTCTTTGCTGTGCATTGCAACATAACTGGTATGTAAAAGAAATCCTCACTTCCAATAATAGCAATAAAACTTTCTGGATTACGTCAATAGGTACAAGGGAATACTATCATGAAGAATAATCTTCCTGAATTATAGTTAAATATTAATAGCAAATCAATGTGTTTCTTTGTTTGTTTTCCCACTTCAGCATGTAAACCTTTTCATTTCCTCTTTGGGGACTTTTCTTTCTATATTTGGCCAATCCCAAGTAGTACCCAAAAACTAAGAAAAAAAGGAATCTCTTCAGGGTTTTTGGCATAATGGTAGTTTTCTACTACTATCAGCAGCATTTTTCAGCTAAAACAGATTGGTGCAGTAACAGCCTTAACTCTCCTTTGGAGCTAGAAGATGTTTAGCAGCCTGCCACTTTGCTTCAGATCCATGAAACTTTTTTCTTCACAAGGCAAATGACCTGGGACCTTTCTCCTTTCCTCATTAACAAAGCATGAATTACAATTAAATCTGTTTATAAGTATTAGATACCAGACTATAATAAGCAAAAGAAAGTTCCAACTTTAAAACTTTATTATTGATTTTTCCCAAATGGAAAGCATGTGCACTGGACTGTTTGCTAAAGAGATGATGTGGGGAAAACTAATTATTTATTATTTGCAGCTCTCTGATTGTGTACTCTTGAACTGTCAAGGGTCAATTCTGATCTAAGGTTCAGAAAAACTTTTTATTATTATTTTTCTGTAGATTGTTCATTTCCAAACTTACAACATACCTTCTTCCATGTCAGCTTGATCCATGACCCTCACTAGGGACAGAGGCCAAAACTCTCAGTCTGAAGTTTCTAACCAATGAAGACAGAAAAGATAAATATCGTGTTTTCTGCTTGAAGCAATGTAATTTCTGCAAACACAGCCATGTGTGTGCACGTCTTTTGTAGCATACTGTTTATGCTGGAATAGGTTAGAGCATGTATTCCCAATTTATTACTGTGGTTTTGGACTGTGTGAGTGTGGGTTTGCAGTTTCTGATTTTTTTACTAATATTTATCAATTAATAAGTTGAGGAATTAATGGAAGCAGCTAACAAAATATGTTTATGAACCTGCAGTAGCACGAGTTTGGACTGTTACCTTCTGGGTTTTGATCACTCTATACTTGGAATTCCCAAACAATTAAGCGCAGTTAGGTAAGTATGGGATGTCATTAATCCTGACCCATCTGAGTTATGCATCTCATCTATGTTGGCCATCCAACCATCATCTGGAAGATAGGTACCTTCAGAGGATGACTCATCTTCACTTTCTTAACAAGCCAGCTTTGTCAGAATTGCTCAATCTGAGCAATGCAGTGCCTGACTTCTGCCTAAAATGTGTCAAAACCCGAAAATGGACAGAGCAAAGAGAGAAACTCCTGAAGACACTGATCCCTAAATGTGTGAATCACACTAGCCGTATAGGACCCCTCATAAAATGCAGTCACATTGCTTTCTTTCTCCAAGTCAGCACAATCCATCCTTTAAAGACAACTCTAAACTGTAAATATTGAATCAAAATCCTGCTTGGGGCCCATAAGCCTCTCCTCAGCCACCATCACTGCTCAGCAGGTGTTCACAATGCTTATGTTGTTAGCCGATCCCGGGATGAGACCTCTGGGAGCCTGGCTTTGGACATGGTCCAAGGAAGGCCAGCAGAGTAATTTTGTCATATATTTGGCTGGGATGTGATGTGCAGTCAGGCAGTTATCCCATCATCTTCTGGACTTGGCTGATTCTGAGCAAAAGCTGGGTATGTGCAAGGTTTGTCTCCAAACCTTTGAAATGTGGTGCACCAAGGAGTACTGAGAGAGCTACCCATGGTTTTGTTGGATATGTGTTTAAAGACTCTGGATGCTCCAAACAGGTAGCTTTCCAGATTTGAAGTTGTCCAGAAAAGCACATTAAGGGGTCCTGGAGGATGTTATGGAGGCCAAAAGGCCCTACATTTCCCTCCATGGCATGCAAGCAAGGTTATATCCCACGGTGTCCCCCTAACTGCAAACAGTCAGAATATTTGGCCTTGTAGGGCCATAGGAACACTGTAAAAGCACAATGTGGATAAACCCTTCTAGAACAAAATTCCCATTAGTAAAGATCTTTAATATCCATAGTCCCCAAACTTCACTGGCTAAAGTCCACCACACTCAGCAAGAATGTGCTGAGGGAAATGTTAAACGCTGTTCTTCCTCTTAGCCTAAACTGAAACATCTATGGCTTTCTGAGGGGTACACTATGAGTCCCATCAAGCCAAGAGGCACAGGTTGGGTCTGCTGTTGCCCAGAGTTCTCCGAGTCAGTATTTGAAATATGGGCAGATCAGATTGTCTCCTAATTTAACGTAAAACCACTTGCTTTGGTTGCATTTTTCATGGCATAATGTTCAGAGAGTTCATACTTCACCACTCTTCTGTTACACATTATCCAGTGGAAAAGAAGGAAAGAGGGGGAAGGTATACGTAAGTTTGCATAACTTCAGAACGAAGTTTAATGAGGGAAAGCGTAACACTTAATTCAAAACCAAAGCATCCATTAGTACATTACCTTTCCACCATATCAGTGCAATACATTTCATTCCCTATTCCAAATACCATTTAATATAAACCATTTATTTTTTCAACTTTTCCCACATGCGTTTTAATGCAGGATTTGGACACCTTTCAGAAGAGTCCTGTGATGTAATGCATTTGAGAGACATAACAATATATGTGGAGTTTGGAAAATCTTTTGCAACATGAATAAAAATAACTGCTCCTTTCAAAAGGCAAAATCTGACTTGCTGTCAAGGGTTGTGAAGAAAGTAGGGAGAATGGAAATTAACTTTCATTATTTAGTATTTCTAGTTTATCATATACAAGTAGATTTTCACAAAAGCACCAGGAATGTCCACAAAACACAGAGCTAGTTTGGGTACTGGAAGGAGCAAAGCTCCATGTACTTTTTCCTCCTCAGTAGGGTTGAGTCCCATGTTCCCAAAGGAATACTCCTTCCAGGACCTAAGCAACTATCTATATTTTCATATATTTCCGCACTGTGCTGTGTACACATCTACCCAAAACCATGAATGATTTCAACAAATGAGATTAATCTGAATTAAATGGACATGTGACCCAGGGTGACTCCTCTCATCTTAAATGAGGCATCTTTAGAGGTCTAAAATGGTAGCCCAGGGACATGGGGCTCAGCAGCCTGTGTCACCTTGCACCCTTCACAGCTGAAGGTTCAGGTTACTCAGCCACCCATATACCACTCCCCTTCAGCTACAAATTGCTGCCATCAAGTACTGCAGCCCTTCATGAGGGGACATCTCAGCTACTCATGAGCTGCACGCTGTTCCAGAGCCTCAAGCTGTCTGCACTCACCCTAAGAGGGAGAACCCTTCTCTGGCTACAGCCCTGCTCTGAGTTTCAGGAAGATGAAACTGAAGTCTCAGCCTCTGTGGTCTGAGGCGAAGTACCCCACCGGTAAAATTCCCTGTTTCTCATTTCGGGTGTCTCTGGACATCCCAGACAGGTGGTGTGAGGCAGCTGACCTCCTATGCAGTAGCATCAGAAGACTTCTGTTGTGTTTTAGTGCTTGTGATTTCATGGGAATTTTCATAAACACAACCCACAGCCCAGCCTGCCCAATACTGCTTCAATCCACAAATGGGTTTTACTCTTTCCATCTTGTTTTCTGAAGTCAAGCAAGTCCTGATTTCATCTTTCCCAACTAGTCACAAATAGTCACATCGTTTTGCTTACCCCGGGGTTTGTTTAAAAGCAGGGTGCACATGACATGCACTGCTCAATATTTACAACCTGCGCGGTCTCTGTGTAACAGGGTACATAGCCGTGACCAGCTGACCAAATCCTTTAAGAATTGTGGCTAATCGCAAATGCATAAACATATATATTTTTAAATAGAATACAGTTATAAGGAAATACAGTAAACTTTGGGGACTCGGCAGGAGTTTCAGCACATTGTTAGCTCTCTGGAAATTTATCAATCAAAATGAGATATGGTCTACTACGGTTACACATGTTAGTAATATTTAAATCCACAAGGACATCCCACAGAAGATCACCAATATTTAGCTGGAGTCAAAGAACTGACATGTAACTGAGTGTGGTACTATCAATAACAAAAGAGGAAGGCTGTCACCATTTTTAATTACACTTTTCAGTGGCCAATTTAGTTCTATGTACTCACTTTTAAGAGTCTCATATCACAAGGATTTGACCTGAAGTATATTAATTTGTCATGAAATTAAACTTTCCACTCAAATAAGATCTTAAATACATAAAAAATCTCAAGAAATAATTTTAATGTCTTTCTAAGTGAAAAGAATAGAAACTATAAGGATTTTTTAAAAGAGAGAAAGGAATAATAGGTTGCATTTGACCAAAGGAGGACAAACATCTGGCTAGAGAGGGATGCACTTTCAACATTTTTTTTTCTCTGTATCTGGGTTCATCTTTGTTAGCTCAATAAAAATTATAATAATGGGGTGTGTCTGTGAGACAGGTAACTATCGTAAAACACTGAAGCGCGCAATGTGCTGCTGAAGTCTTAGAGATTAATTCTTAACAGGATGCCTAATGTTCTTCCCACCCCCGAAGTCTATTCAAGCACCATCTGCAACTTCCTTGCTTGTACTTTCTTAGCACATGCTAAGCTTATGAGACTGTATCAGGATATTGTCATTAACTGAGCAGAAAAACTGGTCTCAATATTTCAGATAAAAGCATCTTACCCAGGACCTGGCTAGTGGCAGATCAGTGAAACAAAGGCAACAGATCTTTCAGGCTACCCATTAGACTATCCTCCTTGCCCTCATTCTGTCTCTGCTGCCTGGGGTTAGATTGGGTGATTGCATCTCATACCAGTCTTTGCTGGGGAACTGCAGTCTTCCTCAGCTGATGTTTCTCCTGAAAGAAAATTCCTATGGTTGGCTGCCAAATGCAATCCCATTTGTTTAGCACAGGGATAGATAGGGAGCAATGATACTGTGGTGAGATGGGGAAGTTTCTGTATTCCCCACGAGCAGACCTATCCTGTGCTCAGCACAACAGTAGCCTGGGAAGAGCAGCTGGGTCCTTGCCTTGGTGAATTTGGAGGTGAGATGGTCACAGTTGCTAACATGCCTAAAGGATAAAGGCATGTGGGCTGTCTCTGATCCCTGTGTTAATGTTGGGGCAATATGATAAGAAGGGGAGTAGATGACCACAAAAAATAACCACGAAAACTTGGGAGTTTCCTTTCAACCTGCACAAGAAAATACCATATTATTACTGTATTGTCCTTTGTAATCAAATGTGATGTCACTGACAACATAATTCCTTTTGTATACGTGTGTGGGGTAAAAAGTCCCTCTTGTGAATGGTGGTTTGGTTATACAAGCAGATGGAGGAAAGTCAAGCTGCTGCGTACCTCTTCCTGGTTACCTTATACAGCTATGGCACTGAATCCCAGGGGAAAAGGATCCCTCCCTCGAAAATCATGAAAGATCAATCAGCAACATCACCTAAAGGAAGTTTTGGTCTCACAAAAACTATGTAGATCTGGTGATATGTTGTCTCTGTCCCATTTTTCCCTAGCACATCTTTGATGAAGGAGGTGGGGGTTTTCATCACAAGATGCTGGAGTGACATTCCTGCCCACTGACACCCAAGATGCTCATCCTGCATGAGCTTTTTCTAGTCCCTGTTGTCGATGTTGTAGCACACTTTTCCACTGATATCTAGGAGAGAAAGTAAGACTTCTGCCATATACGCAAAGAAAGGAATTCACTGACCAAATATTGGATTATTCTATGAAATTAAAAGTTAAGATTTAGTCCACGTCCCAGAGCTGGCATTAGGTCCAACAGGTACAAAGGCATCTTTGCATGATCTGTCTAACTTCCCAACTTAACCTATGCCCTTCCTTTAACTGGCCCTTGGGCAATCAACTCCAAGCCACAATGCAGACGTCCCCTGTGGGCCAACAGGTAAAAACCACATCCCAGAGCCTGTGGTCTTCACAGGCATGCCCACAGTCACTAAACTGCATAGCTCTAGAACCTCAGAGCAGCCTTTCTGCACCAGCAAAACACTGTACCAAAGAAAGGGGTAGGTACCCGCATGGTGAGTGGTTTCTCCTGGTACAAACAGACAAATACTTGTAGGGTTGTGCTTTGATGCAAGGACATCGTTTGCCTGTAGCACCTCCTCCACATGCAAAAAAGAATCTTGTAGCTGAGTTCCGTGCAGGGCACCTCTCATGCTGAAGAAAACTTGTCATTTCTCCCAAACGAGGGAGGAAGGAAGAGCTTGTGGTTAATGCAGCAAATGGAGGCTCAGGAAATCTATGTTCATATCCTGGTTCTACCACAGGCTTCCTGTGTGACCTTGGCAAGTCCCTTAATATCTCTCTCTGCCTCCCTTTCCCCATGTATGAAATGTGGATAAAACAGTTCCCACTCCTAATGGGACTCAAATCTTAAATTGGCTTATGAATGCTACCTTACAGCAAGGGAACAGCTACAGGTGTGGATCAATCCTTACCTACCTGTGTCTGATCAGCCAACAAGAGTCCCAGCTCCAGTGCTCATAAATGTTTTCTATTATCTAGGTTACAATACATTTCGCTCCACCAACCGTATATTAATGGGTTTTAACAGGTAATTCTGAAGCTTTAAATGACAAAACTCTCTTGATCAAAGTGGATCTCGTACTTCCTCTGTGTGCATCAGAGACTTTTTGAACTGTGGTTTATTTGTTGTATAATTCTCCATAACAAGAAACAAGACTGAGACAAAACTAAGCCCTAAATATACTTGCAACAGTACCTTATCATTTATAAAGAGACATCCTGGTTAGTCTCTTAACAGTTCTGTGAGTTCCATGTACTCCACTCCTGTAGCAGATTCAAACCATGACATCCCATGCTCTTCTTTCTATACAATGATGAGTGTCCCCTCTTCTCACTCCAGCCAGTCCCCCTCCACCCACAGCTGTGGAACTGCAAAGATGTGTTAGTCTTCAGTATGGCAGATGTCTAGGGATTTGATAAAAGGCTATTTGAGTCAAGCTAGTCTTTTCATACTGTCTACTGTCTAAAGCAACTCAAGAGGAAAGAAAAATCCAAAGTGGGTTTTCATCCTAAACTTTTCCATGTAGAGATGAGAATGTGACAAGCCTGGGATTTAAAGACCTAGACAACAGGTTGGCAAGTCCATCAAAACCAGATGTGCTAACACTTAAGGCAAAAAAAGGAGCTGTGAGATTTTATATATTCTGTTCTCACATCCCTTTCAAGAGATCATGTGGGATAATTCTAAGTCTCCTTCTTAAACAAACATTGTGAACATTTCCTGTTGGTAACTATAAAAGGACAGTCTAGCTAAGTAAACAGTCCTCTTCATAGTTGTGTCTAAGCAGGAAAGCCGTGTATTCTTCACCAATAGCTCCATTGATGACTGCAATTGTTCTGGTTATTGTTTGCATACGTAATAACACTGATTATAACAAAAGATCAAAACAGGAACTTCCTTAAACTTACTAAATGCTTCAATGGGGGCCTGCATGTTGCTGGTATAAGGATGGATGTGTGTTGATATACTGGAAGAGGGGGAGCCAGGTCAGCTTGTGTAAACCACCGTCTTCACCACCAGCTGAGGACCTGACTTCATAGTGGCATCTTGTACTACCCAAGAGCTCAAAATGCCCTGCTGCTACCCACTAGATTTTCTAACTCACCATTTTCTTGTACCATAAATTAAAGGAAAACTGAAATTTGAGAAAACGAAGTAATGGGACCAAAAACATAAGAGGAGTTCGTGGCAGAGTTTAGGATAGGACCCAGACCTCCCACCTCTCACTGTGAGTGGCCCGTAGGAGTGTCCCTGACACATTCAGTGATCCTCAGCCAGCCCATACACTGTCTCCTTTGCTGTGTTCTCTTCTTTCATTTATCATTTTTTTTATTTTCTATCATTATTATCTTATTATTCTACCTCTAAGGAGACTACAGACCTTTCAGATTTACTACAGAGGAAACCTTTAATCAGCCTCTGAGGTATAACAAACCATCTACCACTGCCAATGCTAAATACACCATTCACAATATTTTCGGCATCTACTGCACCACCAATGGCCAACCTCTTCAGTATCATATGAAGAAACATACCCATGTTGGGTTAGATACTGGAGCTACAGCTTTGAAGTGGATGGTGTATGCTAGCATCTTCCTCTCCCCAGCAGATTTTTGGCTCCGCAATCATACAACCCAAGTGTGTGAGTCCTCAGCACTTAGGCAGAGAGGCAGTAGATATATCACTGATAATATCATAACATCCCAAATTCTGGTTGGCTTACTCTTTGTTCTCCTTCCCTGTAAAACCGAGATTAAGCCATAAATCTGACTTAGAATAGAGAACTTCCACTGGTCCAACCAACAATCTTCCCTTCTTTATCTATATGTGGGTCTCCCACAGCTTAACAACTTTAATACGGTGCCCAGGAGAATATGCTTCCTAGTAAGACAATATGTGTTGTTTAGAAATGATTCTAAGCTCCAAAATCATGGCTTGGATTAAGGGCAAAAATAAGGTATTTTACCATTTTATAAATCATGCTTCTACTTTTTTGTCTGACGGCACTGAAGTAGTGGTATGAGGAGGGACTGCTTGTAGAGAAAAAGATCTTCTATCAGAGCTGCAGAAAGGGCCACCTCAAAAAATGAGCAGCACAAAATGTAAGGTGATGATGTAACCAACAAACTGCTTCAAACTGGAAATCTGAATTAATTTGGAAATGAGGTGTGCCATCAAGAAGGCAGGGAAACCACGGTCTTTTCTGCAGTTTACAGATCTAGACAGTGATCTGTTTTGCCTGAGCTTGAGAAGTGAAGCTTAGGTTGCTGGGTGCAAGCTGATACCTGTGGATACAACAGCTCACTGCTGGCTTGCCCAAAGATCTCCATGCTGTATAAAGTATGCAGATGGTCTGGTCAGACTTCCTAAGGCTCCTTTCTGCATCTCTGTAGGCAGACAGTCAGGATCTTCTCTGCAAGCAGGATGCCTGAGAAGGCAACCCAAAGGCCAGGAAGGCAACCTTCCTGAAAGTCTGTTGCAGCAACTGAATGAGGATCAGCCTTTAGATTTTTGTTGCCTGAGTCCTCAGGCAGTATTACCATGTTTTGTGAAAACCTCAACACATTCACCCCCAGCATTATCCCTAACTGAAGAGGGGACAGAAACCCATTTGTTCAACTTTTGTTCAGCTTGCAAAATTATTTGTGCTGCCCGTGTATGAAAGAGGTTTTGCACAATGTCAGGTGGACCATCTCCCAGATAACACAGGGGACTTGCTATGGAAAGCTGTGCTCTTCTCTCAGCTGAAGCACGTAGGTTTTGTATCCCCGTGTGACCCCAAGGAAATCCCTTGCCATTTCCCTTAGTCCACCTGTAAAAAGGCAATCACAACTCCCCTTTTCCACATGGGTTGAAAGCACCCAGGATCGGGAGCAATCCCTTACACCCATGTACAGCACCTGGCCCTACAGCAGCCCAAGGCATAACCCACATACCAACAGGACCTTGTCGCAAGGAGAAAACCAGACTATTGCACCCCCCAAACTATCTTCATGTAACTCACATAAATTGTTGGGGATTTAAAGGCAAGCACATGAACTATGAACTTCTCAGCCTCCAGTCTCACAGCAGATCTGCAGGACTCAGCTGCCCAACTCGACCTCTAAGTGGTTGCAGTCACAGCTAATGGCTCTGTTCTCCTCCTGCACAAACAACCTGTAGTAAAACCAGGGCCGTTCATGGCATGGCCAAGAAACCCTCATGCTTCTCCATCTTTTAACTGGGATTTGCTCCCACTACAACCCCTCTCAGCCAGTTAAGTGGCTTGCTGTTACTGTTTTGCCCCAAATGACATCACTATTTGGCTTTCTGAGCATACCTCTCTGGCTCTAACCATCCCCCTTGGCTCTTTTCCCTGTAAACAGGGCCTGATTAATGTTGCAGAAGAAGGGCTGTGAATCACGTATTCCATTCTCTTATGGGAAGTCAGAATGTCAATTTTTCCTAGTTTTAAGTGCAGTGAATTGGGATATTTAATGCAGAATCCTTAGCAACGACACAGAAACTGCAGTCTGAGTCCACAGCTGCAAGCTTCCCAACATACTTTCTGTAACAGCAGCTGATGAATCACCCACTACAAGACATGCACTCTAAAAAAAAAAATAAAAAAATAAACAGCATTCACCGATGGTGCCTATTATTACCCAGCCGCAAACCCATTACAAGGATATTCTTTGATAAGGAAAAGGCCCTCACACACACATCCACAAATCTCTATCTGACTGTTTAAAGGCTGAATGGAAATAGTCCGACAGCCACAGATGTTCCCTCTGCAATCCTGTGTGGCAGCGTTTTACTGCCCACAGTACTCATCACTGCTAATGTTTCCAGCTGGTGGCCAAAAGCCGACACTCACTCTGAGCTTTTGCTTTGCAAATGCAAAGAAATTAAAAACAAGGGTTTGCAAAGCAGCTCAGGAACCTTGCTACAGTCTCTTTCCCTTCTCTTTTTCACGGCTATCTTTCTCACCTTTACAAAATAAAATGACAAATGAAAAAATAAAGCATGGTTTGCACCAGTCTTTTAAATGGGTTGTGTACATACTCAGCTTGAACAGTACAGTAAAGCTCCAGAGGAAGGATGCTGTATAGGAAAGGCTCAGGGAAAGAACTGGAGGGCCGCACTGTTCTTAAAAAGCATCTACTTGACAAGTGGTACAACTAACTCTCTGGCACTTTTCATTTCCTGCTAGTATTATGACTAACAATGCAGCAAATGAACCAGAAAAAAAAAAAACAAAACAGTCAGTAGTTAAATGAAATACAAGGGCACTTCTTTGCAGGAAGATTATTTTGATCATATACAGAATTTCAATCAGAATTTACCTGATGTGGATGATCCACCCTGGCGATAGACAAGAAAGTCCAAAATTATTTAGGAGCCCAAGGAGCCCACCGAGGTACACTGAGAAACAAGCTCCTAGATGTCTTAAACCCAAAGGAAATTCGACACAAGCATGAACCTTTCCTCGACAGAAATTAACTGAAGTCTTAGCTAAATACATGTGATGACACCTTCACAGGTAACAGGGTCAAGAGCTGAAAAATAATCCACGTTAACCTCAATACCATCACTGAGGATTGCTTACAGTGGATTACCAGTGTTTATTCAGTATATGAACCCTATTGTGCTAGGTGCTCTAGAAACGCACCAAGTATGTCTGACCCAAAGCTACTTCACACATCAATATCAATGCAAGATATTCAAATGCTTATTTCCTAGCTGTGGCATAAAGATTTGAGCAGGGATGTAACTTCAGGAAAGTCCCTTCAATTCTCTGGACTCCATTTCTCATAATGGAAAAAGGAAGAAAATTTTTTCCTTTCCCTCTTCATACTGCAAACACCTGGGAGCTGGGGCAGCCTCTGACAGATTTATCGAGCCCCTGTGCAAACCCACCCAAGAGCCAAGCAGTTGTTTCAGAGCACACCAGGTGTGTTGCACTTCATGTGAAGTGGAGAGCTGGCCCAGCTTTTCACCCCCTCGGTGTCGTGGTAGCTAGTCATAGGGCCTGGCAGAGGAATGAGGACGATGGAGATAGCTTCTGAGATTTACCCCACAGCAAAGCAGGAGGCAAGAAGGCAAGTCCTGACTGACTCCTTCAGCTGCATAGGAGTTGGGGTAGACTTGGTGTGTTTCATCCCCAGGGGCCAAGCATAGGGAGGGATGTAGGAGGGGAGGTGGAACAGAGTGGGGATGTAGGTACAAGACTGCAGGTAAGTATCCTCATCACTCAGAAGAAGGTCTTTGATTTTTACAGGCCAGTGTAAGCTGGCCATACTAAGACAATTGAGGTCATCATCTCCGCTACCTGTGGCTCAGGATTTGAGGCCCGATTAACTCTCTTTCTCTTCAAATATGCAGCCTGGCACGGTTTGCAGGTCCCATTTGCATGGCAGCTTCTCCGCTACCAAAGTCAAGAGGGACTTGAAACCTTGAAAGGAATAGCTAGAGAGATCTCAGAGAGAGATGATACCAGCCCACCTTTCAAACCTGAGTTACATAGCATCTGCACAACCTAAAGCCATTCCCTTCCTCATCCCATCATCTCTTGTTCATGACCAAGTCAAGGGGACTCATCTGTCAGGAAAGGGCTGGTAATTTGTCTAACTTGAGAGGTCTTCCTTCAGCATCTTTGAGTTGTCCAACAGGACATCTGTAGTGGCTGTGGGACCAATCTCAGAGATCCAGACTGTTGGGCCAACTTGCCCACTGTTCATCTCAGGATGGTTAGATGCTGTTAAAGCAGCAGTTTCTGTGTCCTTATTGCCAGTCTAAGGCATTTGAACCAGTTCTACTGGGTGGAATTGGAAACCAGATTTTCCTTTAGCATTGCCTACCAAGAAAACCTCATTTGCTGCCTCTGTTCCTACCACAAAAACTTCCTTCTCTGCCTCTTCTCCCAGCCAGTGACCAGTCCAGACTGGGTATGCAAGAGCAGCATAAAAATTTTTTGCACTAGGGCAAATAACTCTCAGTTTTAAGAACAAATAAAGCCACATGGATGTAAAGAGCAACATTGCTGCTCCATGCTAGGGATGTAACTATGCTGCTCTCCATTTGCATGACACCACCCGCTCTTGAGTAGGTGGAGGCAAGTATCCAGTTGACTCAGAGCATCGTTCTGCACCAGGGTGAAAATTTAAGGGCAGCTGGAGGGACGAGAGGGGAACTTGCCTTGCTAATGAATTTGTTGTGTTGATGTTGTGCGGGGGGGGAAAATAGCTGTAGGGTTTTCTTTAGAAGCTCTGTGTTCATAGAGGGCTATGGAGGTGGAAAGAGGGGGAAATAATTATTAATTCATGATTGCTATCTTCAGTATTTACACAAGATAGGCCACACAAGTTTCTTAATAATGGAGGCACCTCAGTATTTATTTATTGTTGATTTGTGTGAAGTGATTTAGAAACCATATGGTCTGGAAGTTGTTACAGAGCAGAAAGGTAACTTTTTTTCCCTAATCCAAAGGAAAAGGCAGCTGAAAGAAACAGAAGGGATGGGCCTCATCTCACCTGCTTTCCAGCTTCTTAAAGTCTAGGGCAGAGACAGTCTGTGGAAGTAAAAAGGCAACACCAAAGAATGACTCCTCTGACCCATGCCACATCCTTAGCTCCCCACTGCAGGTACAGCAATACCCAACAGCAAGGAAGCCACCGAGCAAGGTCCATCAAAGCAATATGACACAGGTTTTCATTCTGTGGAGTATGCCAGAGACCACACCACCCCCTCTCCCCACCACCCACTTTACCACAGCGAATTTGGCTGCAAAAGTGAACACAGAAGTGAGCAACCAGGAGGAAGGTGAGAAAGGTGCAGGACACCTCATGGAAGTTTGGCTCCTGATATTCTGTGTGGTGGCTGTGTCCCTGCTGCACCTTTTTCCAGCTGTAAGATCCTGTGGGCAGGCAATGCCTTGCATCTCAAGTGCATCCACCACCTGGAGCACTGGAGCCTCAATTCTGGGGGCAGCCTCTGAGCACCAATCTTAATGACAGTAATTTTAATAACCAAGATATCTTTGAAAGGACCTGGAACAAGGGGCTGTTCTGCATCCCTCTGGATTGTTTTTGACTATTGGCCACTTGTAATAAACTATTAGGGAACAAAAAGCAAATGAAAAACAATAGAAGTAATTATAAAACTGGATGAATGTTTCACTTCAAATATTATTGTCTCTGTGAAGATATACAGCATGGATGTGTTATTGCAAAAAGAAATATGCATTGATCTCTTTACCAGGAAACAGGTATGACTGTATTATGTAAATATTACTTCATTTACTGTCAACAACTGTAGGCTTATTTTCACTTTGCAAACAGATGACAAACGTGCTTGGAGTCATACAGCATCAATCTTAAAGCTGACAAGGATCCCTCATTTTGCAGCCAATTTTTGAAAGTCAAAAGGCCAAATTCAGACTTGGGCTAATGCCATTCACTCCAGCAGGAGTGAGATGCCAGATTCTCAGCATTAGTGTAAATCAGATGTGCTCTATGAACTTCAACGGCCAAAGAATTCGTTCTAAAGCTGTTGACTTCAAAACTACGTTTGGCCCACAAAGCTGAGGCACTGGGTGAGTGTGAGGTCTGGATTCCCCCCTGATGGGAGCAAATACAGCCCAGAAGATTTCTGTAGAAGTTAAATATCACTCACAATACTCCTTGAGACGTCATTTGAAAACTCCACTAACTCTGATGTGGTTGCTAACGCCAATGGAAAACAGAGCTAAAGTGAGAGGACATAACAAACTGTATCCTTTCAGGCCTGCAGCCTGGAGATCACCATGGGAATGGCTGCAGCTCCCTCACCCAGTCCACCGCCACCCACTGGCTCAGGTTAGACTTCCTGAAAGAGGATGACTCTAGCTTGGCCTTGAACTCGTTAATCCCCAAAAGATTATTTTGGCAGTCATGTAATTCCAGTGGGAATCATCCTTTAGATCCTCTTCCTGCTCTCCTCCCTGTGTCTTTTGCCAGAAAAGATAATTTACCCTCCAGAGTCTCATCTGTGAGAAGGGGATACCCAGCCAGAAGTGCACATCCAGCTCCAGATCTAGACCCAGGGGAATTTGAGAAGCAGACACTTTTCTCTGGTGACTAATCACCCTGTGATATCACAGGTTAACTGAGATCTTCCTTCTCACTTTTACAAGAATTACTCTTGCAAAACGCAGCAGTCCCCAGGCTCATATAGTCTTAAGCTGTTCAACGAGACTTGGCTGGTCAAAGGGTAACACTGCTTAGACCTGGACATGTCTTTCCTTGGTCAGACTGTCCAACAAAGTCATTCTCATATGATTTTCTTACTTGGTTTTGAAATGCTCTTGCATGATGCTAACACAATGTATGGGGTTTCCAAAAGGCCTAATCTGACTTTCACGATGTCCAGTTGCCAAAATTTGGAAGAAAGTGTTATGGTAAGACATACCAGGGCATGAACCGTGCCAGGGTAAAATACTGGGAGGAAAGACATTTAAAAGGAGGGAAGTGAGAGCCAGCTCAGGCACAGAGATAAAAGAGAAGGCTACACCATGGACCTGTCGGCTTTTATCCTGCCCTCCAGTATATGGTACATTTGGCAAAGCCACAAGGACTATGTCTCTCTCTCTGATTGAAAATTCTGTTTGAATGTGGGGTTTCCTGGCTATTTTGAGCCATAGACTGCAAGAGGTGCCAGAGAAAAATATATGGCACAGACTAATAAGATCTATTAAAGCAGAACATATGCGGACAACAGAGCAGTCACCTCCTGAGGCAAAAGAGTGTTTTCAGTCTGGACTGTGGGTCCTGGTAACTAAGTAATGAACTCCCTGGTAGACATCTCTCAGAGCACATTAGGAGTCTGAAGGCATCAAAACATGAAAAAGGCAGGCTGGAATAGGGATTGCAAAGAAACAATACTGTTTGCTGGAGGACAGACCATGATGTCCTCATCGGGCTTAGGCACAATTCCTGGAGGGCTCAAGAGGGTGAAGAACGGGTAATAAAGAGGATGTTGTTTGTCTTATCCAGATCTTCTAGTAGATTAAATACACTGAGATGGTTTTCAGAATCTTTGAAGCCTTCTCTGTTTCTTTGCTTGCACCATCACTCATCCCAAAATAGATGAGCAGACACCAAGTATGCCCATGCTCCTAAGAAGGCTCCAGTCTATGCCCAGAGGCTGCTTAGGAGCACAGCAGAACTACTGTACCTACAGGGATATTGTTCTTCTGGCATCAAAGTTAGCAGTGATTTGTTCATTGGAAACTTCAGGAATGGGATTCATGCAACCGGAATAAGGTTATCATCTTGGCTGATCTCCCCAGATCTTCTTTGCAGTCCATGGAAAGAAATGTCCAAACCCCTAAAGTTAGAAGAAATTAAGTCTGCCATGGAAGCTTTGAGGAGCAGATCATAAAAGCCCCTATTTGCTTCTGTTGCCTCCTGTCCCCTTGTAACTTAGAATGGCCAGGAGTTTGCAGTTCAGGGGACACATGTAGGATGTGGAGACAAGAGAGGAGAGAGGTTCCTCAGTGAGCATTCAGCTGAAGAGTAGTAAGAGGCAGTAGGAACAGGAATATGTGTGATAACCCTGTTGGGGGCTGAGGTGGGGCCTATTTAAAGGATATATGTGTCAAACGTGAGTCCAGCCCTCAGGGAGGGTTAGTCTGTAACATATAAAGAATGTTAAATCCTTTACCCTGTCCTTTAAATATCCATGGCCACTCTGAGCCAATGCCTTTCCTGAGGACATCACTCCACCATGAAACAATGAATTATTTTTCTTCTTCCTTTTGCATTCCCTTCTCTTTGGTATTGAGGGAATCAGGATACCCCACAATCCTTTTACCGAGACCATGGAGTTTTCTCTCAGCCATTTAAGACAACCAGGGCATACTTTGGAAGAAAGTTGACCTTTCCTCTTGCTGGACAGGGACATCTAGCAAGGATGGCATTTCTGGTCTGGAAGTGACAAGTATGTCACGCACAGCTGGTGTTTGCAAAAGGGAATGAGTGCTTAAAGACAGCAAAAAAGCATTGGTCTGAGGAGGCCTCGGGTCCTGTGCGGCCACTCCCGAGACAGTGCTCACTAGAACAGGACTTCTGCATTTTTGCTTTGTTACATGGATTCATCCACATCACACCATTGTGGTTTGCAGAGTTCATCACTGTCAGGAGGTGACATTACAATTTAATGCTGGAAAGGCCACAGATTCCCAATGTCCAGGCATCATGACCCCAAGCAAAACTCAAACCTTTTTATCAGTGAGGTTGATTCTTACAACTACCCTTCATTGCCTTCCTCTGTTATCCACTCTTTTCCTTCTTTCCTTCTACCTCTCCACTTTCTACCCTACCATCACCAGGATTGGAAAAAATAATTAATACTAATTTCTTGAAATGCAGTGTGTACCACCACACTGTACAGCAGTGGTTCAGAACAGGTCCTGGGAAAATAAAATGGCCCTATCTCTCAGGGAAGAGTTGGGAGGGATTTAGCAAGGGATCACTTAGCACTTGAAGCAAAGCCAGCTCACTGGTAACAAAAACTAAAACAAACCCCGCACCTCCTTAACATGAGCCCACTGTGACTTGTGCATACAAACAACAGGATTTGCATTGGCAGATGTCATGTATGCCTGAGTACTGAGCACAACTAGGTTTGCAAAGAGGCCAGGTTGGAAAGCAGAAGCCTCACCCAATAAAAACAATGAGGATTTCAGTAAGAAGCTTCTTTTTCCAGGGTATTGGGTCAACAGTGAAATAAATTGTGCTAATATGGGAAATTTTTACTTGCTATTCCTATATTGTCACAGCAAGAAAACCAGAGTGTGGGTACACCTATTCTAAAGCAGAGCTTCAGGATTTCAGTTATTTTAACCTGGAAATGAGGCCAGTAGAAAGCAGAGTTATCTGTACAGCATCTGCACAGAAAGTAAAGAACACAGCTATTTAGTGTAATCTCTCTTCAGATAGATAATGCCTTACAGGACAAAAGGTCACTGATAGAGGCAGCCACCAGCCCCTTTTCTTGAAACACACTGGCTCTGCTTCCTCAGTGGCTTCCCATCCAGATAATACCCAGCCTTGCTCTCACTGCTTCAGGCTGCAAAGAAAATTTCACCTTGGACAGCACAGCCATATGACGCCCAGCCACCAGCTCAGCCGGTACCAGTTTCCAGGGCACAGGTAGGAAATACCACCATGTCCCAAATGCTGCAATTAGTTGCCCATGCCTGGGTTATAGTCCATCCTTTGTGAGCCAGGCTAACCTGTGATTATGAGATGAGTAAAACTGAGAGACCTAAATATCCCGTGACCTTTGTCTTTTGGTCTGAAGCACTAATGCTTAGCCCACGTGTGTTCAATACTCTGCCTAGGAAGAAATGACCTCATGGTGGGAGGTGGTGGACTGTGGCACACCCTAGTATGTGTCTCCACTGGCTGTGTGTGCTTGAGCTTTCCCTCACCACCATCACCTCATCCTTCCCCTCTGCAGAGACCTCTGGACTCCAAGACAGATGTGTCTGAGTTTGCTGAGACAGTGTGGATGGGTCAGGACTCAGTGGCAGGCTCGGGGTGATGCCAAACTTACTACATAGATGAACACTGCAATCACCGAAGTAGCACTTCAAATTCCTTCATCAAATTTAACCATTTTCCCTGGGTGCCCTCTGCCACGGGGCTTCTCATTCCTGCCTCACCCATGATTCCCAGTGCCACCCCCTTCCTCCTCAGAATACCCCCAGCCTCCCTCCTCCCTGAGGTTCAATCCGTGCTGGGGGCCTCCCTAGGTAAACCCTGCCAGCGATAACCACCACCACTCTCCAGCTGCTTGTACTGGATTAAATACTTCAAGGCTGCTCTGAAAGCCCACCTCCACATATCCCTTTCCCTCAACTGGGTAGCAATAATCCTTCCCCAGCTTCCAGATCTCCCTACGCCTTGGCTGGGGAGTCGAGGGCTGGAAGCTTGCTACCAGCACAGTAATCTTTTCCCAACCATGACTGCAGAAGGGAATTACAATTCCCCTGGTACAGCAAGGTCTCAATATTATCATCTTCTGTTTGTCCTAAACCAAAGACATGCTAGTATGGCTGAACTATTCTGTTTGTGCATGTGTGCATATAGTGTATAGTAGTACAACAGCATAAATTTTAATTTTAACTACACAGATATGTGTGTTAAGATTTGTGTATGTGTGTGTGCTTGCCTGTGTGCGTACACACAGCCCTATAGTGAGTGTGATATATCTGTATGCTATTTTTCAGCCAAGCTAGAAGGAAAAAATTCTTCTGATTCCTTTCGAGACCTGAACAAGCCCCCGCTGCTATTGCATTCCTGCACTCCGTATCCAGGCGTTGTCAACAGCCTCATTGAAAGTAGTAGTTTTCCTGCACTCCCAGAGCATCTCTGGAACTAGCATCTGTGGTTTTTCAAAGAAAGGTCAATACACAGATCCATAATGACCAGACAGTCATCGCATCCAAAGAGAGAATTATATCCACATTGACTCCAAGGATCAGACTAGAGACACTTATTTTAGCCACACAAAGGTGAGAGTCTAAACTTAAGTTGTTTTTGAGGCTTCCGCTTTTAAGGGAACAAACACTTGCAGAGGGCAACCCACCATCTGCCAGTGCTGGTGTCTAACAAGCCTGGAAGCACCCTGTAGAGGTACCTGTCTTTCTGCAGGTATGATGGCCAGCTGAGGTGACACACCAGCCTTCCAGGTAACTATCACTTAAGATCAGTCCTACCTTGGCTGGCAAAGCATGGGAACTGCTGAGCAAAGCTTAGGTCCTCTGAAAGCCACTGTATTATTTCAGCTTCTAGATCAGATTCTTTCCACCCTGAAGAATGCTGAGGATGAAGGATGAAGACAGGCTGAGCATTCCCCTTTTGCATTTGCACGGTATCTTCAGCATCTTCCAAAACTGGGCCTTAAAGTCATCTCATTCCTCATGGTGAGCAAAAACTGGGTTGCCAGCCACCATAACATACCTTGCAGCAACAGTATTTTCTATAAAGATTCAGCTCTTCTTCCCAGAGAACTGTCTCACACTTACCTAAAAATATTATACATTTTTTAACCTTCTTTTGCTGCAGAGAAATCCTGAAACAAGCAGGACACAAATGTAAATATCTGAAGACAGAAGGCAAAGAGAAAGATCCCTGAAATGGAATTTTTTCAGCAGTTTCATGGCTTTTAACCCACTCTTGTAATTTTGAAGAGCTTGGCTTGTGATTTCTGGACCCCTGGAGCGAGCAGTACTGAAAGAAAGAGGTGCATTCAAGGTCCTCTGGATGTCACAGCTCTGAAACATGCCCTGAGGAAAGAGGGGAGGGGACCAGTAGGGTACAAACCACACTGGTAAAAAATGTATCTTCCTTGTCCCTTTCTCCCCACTCAGCCCCACTCCTGGCACGGGATACTGTCTCTTTTGAGAGGCAATACTTTTGTTTGAGCTGACCTTCAAGCAGATGTCCCTGCAAAAAGGTAACTCTGGGAAGAAATGCCACAGAAAAAGAGCCCCACTATTGAAAGGCATGTCTCTGAAAAGCTGAACAGATGGCCCTGGAGTCTCCCAACTCCATGGTGAGGACGCTTGGCAGCAGAATGAACGCTGAGAAAAAAAGGAGCTGATTTCATCGGCTGCTTTATCTGGTCGAGCCGTGTAACTTTGCATTGGGTTTCTGCTTTTACCACCTCCTTTCCTGGAAAGTGCAATAGCTCTTTAAACAAACTCCTGACAACAACAAAATCCTTTCATGGGCTCATGTTCATTAATCAGGTAGCCTACTTCTTACATTTCTTTTTTTTCTCCAGGCCTGTTTGCACCTTGCCAGTGTGATCAGCTGCAAGACACTACCCTGGATCACTGCATGTGTTTTCTTTTAGAAATCATCCAGCACGGGAGTCTATGCAGGCATCACTGCCAGTCCGGGAGTAAAAATGTGCATATGTGTCAGTGCATGGGGAGACTGATAAAAACACCCCTCCTTTTTTTCAAACAATTAAACATTTACAGGAGACTGAGTGCAGTTCTCCCTCTCTACTCCACCTTTTTTTGAGTCACGTGAAAAGGTCACAAGGAAGCCTCAGGCAGATGTTACCTGAGTATATAGGGAATGCTGGTAGGATGCATGTACCTCTGGTTTGCAGAGTCCTCTTCAATGAACACCTCTCTGTACCTGGCTTGCTCATTCTGGCACTGCTTTTCTCTGTGTCCTTGAGCAAGTCTCTTAACATTTTCATTTCATAAGATGCCATCTAAATATTTTTGTACGCTGGAGCTTTGTTCTTTCTCTCTCAGTTGCAAGCATGGGGAGGGCTGGAAAACACCCCTGCTTTTTTGGTGTCATGGGAGGTCACATATACTTTTAACAGAGTGAAGAGTACCCTTCAGGGAGTGGAGAGAAGGGGAATAAACCCCTTGCTCACCCCATCCCTGCCATCAGAGCTGAGCACTGCATGACATTGGCAGAGTCTGCTGGATAAACCGGGAGCCTGGGACTCAGCAATTTTGGGGATGCTTCTTGCTCTGGTGATGACCTATGGAGTGACTTCATCCCCTTTTTCTCCCTGCTGCATGGTGGGTTTTCCCAGCCCCCAGCCACAGCATTTGCTGATGCCTCCAGTGCATGAGACTCCCCTCCAGTGAGTTCCCGCTTCAGTGTCGAAACCTCCCCAAGGAGAGGTTTAATCCCTGTCACCAAAACAAGACTCTGTGTGTTTGTTTTTTCATCCTGCGTAACTGTCAGGATTAATGTTGTTTAAATGATGTCAAACAGCCACTGGTTGGTTAGCAATGTATTTACTCTATATGACTTTTCAATGGAGCCTTAATATTTTACCACAGGAAGCAGAAAAATAGAAAAGAAAAAAAAAAGGCCTTAAAAAAGAAGACAAGAGTAATAAATCCCAGAGTTACTATCCCTAAACTGTTTTTGTTTAATCACAAAAGCACAAAGAGCCCAGAGATTCTGATAATGAACATAAAATATGGTTGCCATTAAAAAAAAATTCCCTGTCCTATCAATTTCAGTTTACTCCACTATAAATCAATGAGCTACTTAATCAAATATTCTCCCACTTTAATTGTTTTATCTTGCTTCTATGTTAAATTTCAGTGACTTACTGTGGACACCAGTCTTCACATTATAGAAAAAAAATGACAGTGGATTGGCCCTAATTAGTGCAAAATTCAAACACTGGTTTAGAGCATTAGCTATATTAAAGTAAGATCCTGCAATTTAACTGGTTCAGTGAAACCAATCCAAGTAAAAGAAAGAAGAAGGGAAAAAGAAGCCCTGAGTTGGATTAGTAAAGTTAGCCATTTATCTGTTGTCAAATTCTGGAATGAGTTCCCTTCATTTTCAAAATAAGAATAATTTTTAACAAGTCTTTTGAAAACTGTCACTGGGTGTTATCCCATGAAACATTAAAACTCAGTTGGGGTGTCCTTTTGAGATTCTTCAGCCTTGCCTCAGTCCACAACGACAGACACTTGTCTGAACTAGTCCAGCATTTCCCATGAGAAAATATATCAACACAGCATCTATAAAAGTCTGGGCTCAAACTCCAGTGTTTGCCATGAAGGGCATTACCCTCGTATTGTGAAAAGACAAGAAACTGTCCCTTGTGAGTCATTTTCTTCTGTAAATAGGAGGGGAAGCGTTCTTTTGTGTTTAGTTTTGTTTAATTCTCTGTTATCGATTGATACCTTCTTGAAAAGGCCACAAGGGATACTTTATTAGTTAGCGTTACTGATTAAGTATTTGTAACTGTGATTTGAGGATGACCTTGAGTGATATAGATGTATGCAACATGGAAAAATATAGACGGAGGCATGAAAATGCAGTTGTCTTTGCATGGAAGGTTGTGTTGGCACTTGCCCCGGTTCAACAGCTAATAGAGGGTGAACTGTTTTTCATCACTGACATGCTCATGTGTCCAAGCACGTGAGTGATCTGCTAGTCTACACAAGTTTCTAATGGGCACCCTTCCTGAGGAAGGTGTCAAGGTATGCTCCAGGTGCAGACTGAAGCATGCTTTGGATGTCCTAGCTCCCAAAGCCCATCACATCACAGGGGTGACCATGGTAGCCTGGGGAAATCTGCTTTCCAGTGCATGCAGGGGTGGATGAGGTGGTCTGTCCCCTAGCAGTAACCCCCTCCTGCATCAGACAAAGTTGCAGACCAAACGCTGCTTATGCAGCACCCAACATCACAGGGTTGGAAAAAGAACAGGGTGCAATACTTGCCTACCTCCAAGCAAATGGATAAAGGCAAGCCAGTTTTATCTAACAAGCTTCTGTACTACGAAAAATTTCAAACTCATGAATCTGAGGGAGATAGTAGGGACCCTCATTTCAGCCACTGCCAAATTTTAAATCCAGATCAAGTCTGGGTTTTAACCAGCAGTGATGCGTTGAGATGCTAGGTTCCAGGTTCTGGTTTTCTAAGCCACCCAAGTACAATCATCTGCATCGGGGGAAGGAAAAAACCCTCCACAACATTTACATGGAAGCTTTTGAATTTCAAAGATCTTTTTTAATAAGGCAAGAATGAGGAAGTCTAAAGATGTGCATATCTGCTTTACAGTTGTTAGCCTAATAAATGCAAATATTTCCAGCAGCCAAAGGTTTTACCCTGCAGTTTTACCTGCTAACATTTCCTTGTTTTGAATTATGTAGATCAGAAATGGAGGAAAAACATAACACTGGTTCTAAGGGTATAGAGCTGTCATCTAATTTTAGCTAAATGTTCTCCAAAGCAGAAAGATGCATAACTGTGGGGTAAAATGCTAGTGAGGTTTTTATTTTTTTAAGGATCTGTTTACAGCTTTGCTAGCCAAACTCAGGGAGAAAAAAAAAAAAAGAAAAGAAAAAGAAACAACACAGGCAATGTTGAATATTTCAAAAGAGTCATCCGGTAAAAAATACTGGGTCTCAACTTCCAAAATGATTTGGTTTTCAAATATAGGTCAAAATCTCACCTAAAAAAAAAAAAAAAAAAAAAGGTAATATGCAAGATGCCAATTGGCTGTCCTAGCTGCGTTAAGTGATCCTTGACAATGATTTCTGAAACTAGTCAGAGATTTGGGGTGTCTGCTTGTATGTTGCCAACCTAAAACTTTTTATCAGAGCCCGGATTTCAGAAAGGGGGCACTCAACACTCAGAAATCAAATTCATGAAGGCATCTAAGTTCAAGCCATTCAAAATCAGAGACTCTGAGAATCAGTAATGGTACTTGGAAATTTGGGCCTTTGTATTCCCACATTCAAAGTCTAACTTCCAAGATGATACCAACATCATTTTACTAATCCAGAAACAGGTCACAACCTGGAAGTAAAGCCCTGCAGATGCCAATCTTCTTAGCAACACATGATCTGTAGATCAAAGTCATATTTATATTGCTGTCATTTGAAAATAACTTCACAGATGTGAATGAAATCTGCATTAAAGTTGATGAGATTAAAATTGGGGTGATAAGTGGAAATTATTAAGGAGGATGGGTAGTGGAAATCTTACATTTGATGGATCCTTGCATCAGATCTATGACTGTTGTTGCTGCTGTTATCATGGTTATTGCTTTTGTCATCATCTCTAGCGGTTCCAGCCAAGACCTACCAATGCTGTTTCTACTCTACACATCCATGGCAAGACACAAGCTCTGTTTTGAAGGCTGAGTGATCTAACCATTCTGCAGGCAAAGAAATGGGTGGTATTTATCTCACCTAGCTTTAAACATTTGGATATGAACTAGTAGTCAAGGTTTTCTTTACAGCCACTGGAGACAAATAGGAACTTCTAGATCATGATTCCTCTGCCCAAAGTGAGGTATCCACCTTAGGTTAAAGCAATCTGGATTCCTGGAGTGTCTCTTTCTCCTCAGTGACTACAGGGGAATCTAAAATATTTCCCTCCATGTTGTAAACAACCAAACAGAAGATGAATTCTGTGCAGGAACTAGTCCTGAGCCTGGGCTCAAGCAAGATGTATGAGAGAAAAAGGGTAAGGTCTTGCTTTCAGTCCATTGTTTCACTTATTTATAAAAAAGAATGGGGACAAAAGTGCCTTAAAAACTAAAAATTCAGGATTTTTCGGCCTTTACGGAGCAGTCACAAGGCTATTTGCAGAGGAAACCACTTACCTTCTTAAGTCATGTACACCAGAGAGTGAAGGTTAGTAGCAAGAAGTGAAAAGTCGCTTAAGATGTATGAATTTCTTCTGCACCACAGGGCAATATGCCTTCAAGTGCACTCATACATTCAGACTCTGTCCAGAGTGTCCCCTTGATATTTTTGTGTGAGACAGGCCATACAAAACTACCCTTATTAGTAAGGCTGAGGGTCAACAGCTGGGCATCCACCCTTAAAACACAGAGTGGACATCACCAAAGGCAACTTAGAGGTATATAATCTGTCTCATTGGGCTGTAACCACTTCTGTATCTACATAGTGTGGCTGTAGGGAGCTCTATGGCAAATGCATTTCCCCATCCTAGCAGCTGGGGTGGCACCAACGAAGAAGATGGCCCAGCCTTCAATGAGACTTTCCCATCTACAACCTCTGCTGAAGTCCACAACTCATCTACTGTTTTTCACTCTAGGTCACAACTCCTCAGCTGCCTGCCTGAGGCAAATCTGTATTTTCCATGTAAAGTTCCTGAAGGCTATAACTCAAAAGCCCATTCCCTGAAAATAAGCACACTCTACTACTAAACTGTACTTGTTCTTCTCCAAAAGTGCCTGAAATATATCCATTTTTCAGCCCTTAGCATTTGTGACTGGGAGGAGTCACATAACTGGGGGAAGCAAACAGGTTCTGCACTGCCATTTGTTAAGATGTTGAAACAATTTGGAAAACTCAGAGATAAAAGCTGTAGAAATGCAAGATACGATGATATAAATTATTTCCTTAACACGTCAGACAGGAGCAGTAAAGGCCATATATGGTTGCAATTACCACATCCGTGCTTATCTAGCAAAGGGAGGCTGAGATCATGTTATAAAAATTAACCTGAGGGACATTACAAATGTTGCTTCTAATGGAATTTTATGATCAACAGCCATCTATAATATTTGAATAACTCAGAAAGATTTGTTCTTCCAGCAATGCTTAATTTTTTTCCTCCTCTATCCAAAACCAGTCTTTCAAAGAATGTGCAAGGCAAAAGAAAAACTGACCTTTCAAGCTATAGGAGTGGGAAACTTCACACTGATGTTGTTAAAGCTGATTTAAGTAATGCAAAACAAATTATTTCACAAATGCATATGTTAAAACTCTAAATTGATATATCAAAACCACAACCTGAATATAGCAATTTGTCTCTTTTTTTTTTCTTTCTTCCTTCCCCTCCCTGTTGTAGTATATTCCACAGCTGCCTGTCAGATAATACACTGATTGCAACTTTCTTAATTTACAGAGCCTTTAAGTCTAATCTCATGAGCCAGCCTAAAGGGCTTCTTCATCCATTGAAATGCCAGAATAATTGAAATTGTCTTCAGCTGACAGTCAGGCAATAATGAATATTTTACTTTGCTGATTGCATGTCAAGGTTACATATAGCACTGCTACAAGACCTAATCCTGCGGATCTCAAGCCAGGCTCCCCGGTATGGCATGTGCTTCAGGGTTTTTTTGTTGCTTTTTGGGGTTTTTTTCCTCTCTCCATGCATCAGTGTGAGCAGACTAAGATCAAATGTGCTAGTGAGTGGTACAGGGTGACCCAGCTGCTGTTTGAACAATGCCACCATGGGTTTTTAACAGCGCTCTAGAGGCAACTGACAGTCTGGGAAAGGTTTTATTTAAAGGTTTCCCTAAAGGGAAAAAGGAGAGGGAGGAGGAAATGCACAAGGAGTCAGTCAAAAAAGGGGATGGGAGGAAATCTGTGGTACGGCATGAAAGAGGCTTCTGTGTGAACCCAACCTGAATGAACTCCTCAGGCTTCCATTGCAATCACACACGGGCATTTCCTGATCCAAAGTCAGTGCCTGGTCAATAGAGTATTAATGGTATTGAGATCTACAGAGGCAACAAAAGGGATGAACATTACCCTGTCAAAGGAAATAAAGCATGTTTGAGAGTTGTGCGCAGAAATACAGGCAATATGGAGACAGGGGTGACTCCGAGTTTCTGAGTCTGCATGTACTCAGACTTCAGCCATGCAATATCAGCATATGCACTGTATCAGAGACTCATTGGCCACACCCAATACAGTCATTTCCATAGGAAAGAAGCTTAAGTCCATGTTCCAGAGGCAATCATGCCATGCATGGGCAACTGGGAACCCAAGATCCAAGGGTATATGACAACCCATCCCATCAGGCAATTAAGATGAAGTCCAACAAGAGAACATGATTATATTCCTCCTGCTCCATGTCCCATCTACGACAACCTCTTACAATGAGTAACTTATAAGAAAAAGGAAATGTCATTTCCCCACAAACAACAATTTGTGGTTTGTGAACGTCTTGAGCCATGAGTGATTTATTTGTTGTGAAGGGCCTCAGTGGGTTTTCCATGAATTTATCCTACCAGATTCTGAATTCAAAGAAACTTTCAGTATTCATAAAATCCTGCAGCATGGAATCCCCCAGTTTAAGTGATTTTCCCCCATGTTTAAGAATAAATCAATTGTTGAGACAGTAGTTGTTCTGTGATATCTGACCCTGAGCCCACAAAACTGTCTTCCCCATATCTTGAAAAGACAAATGTCAGTTGCCAAATCACATGTACCCTGGATATTTCACTCCAACAGAAAACATTTATTTTGATATGGTTTTATTTCAACTATATACACAAAGACAGTAAGAGAAAGAAAGCCTTGAATGGAGGAAAGGACGAGAAGAAAGAGGGCAAAACAAATCCTGTTTGGTGAGAAATAACATGAAACTTGGGGGCAGTCTAATTTGGCAGCGCAGCTTCTGCATCCTCAGCAGTCTGGAATCTGCTGGGTTTGATGGTCAGTCAGTTTTGCACCTGGCCACCCAAGGAACCATAGATCCCAGGATGTCACAGGCCAGTAAGAGGAAGCAGCAATCGCTGGATGATGCATGCAAATATCCAACAACCCATATGCAGCCCTAAGCAAGCTGGTCTGATATTACAGCTGATCCTGTGGGGAGCAGGAGGTTAGATAGAGACCTCCTGAGGTCCCTTCCAGTATGAATCATTCTATAGTCCCATGATCCCGGGAGTCCAAGGGCACTTGGCTGCCAGGCAACCTGCCAGGCCAACATCCTTGGAGGCAAGAAGCTCTGGCAAGAAGCTAAGGGGGGAAAACGGGCATTAGCTCTGGGAAAGCCATCACTGAAGAAGCACAAGGTCTCTGCAGAGAGGCCAGCCTTTCACTGAGACGTCCTGCAGCCTTACCACCAGGGAACAGTAAGCTTCTCAGGAACTCTTACAGAGAATTCCCTCTTTCTTCAGCACTTCTGTGGGACCAGCAGTTGATCCATCGCTTCTATTCAGCCTTAACACTGTGCTTAATCATATGCTTTCCTCCAGCCAACCATGCGCCCCGAGCAGCTTCACACAGCTCTGGGGCAAGATGTTATTCACCCGCTTTTCACCAGTTTGCCAGTGCCAATACCAGTGTGAACAGATGCAACCCCACTTCAGCTGGAACAAGGCCAGTCACTTTTAACTTTATCCACAAGAGGATCTTTAGCTCAGCTGGTCCTGGGATCTGCAAGTTAGAGAACGCAGGAGCTCATCCCACTGATCCCAAAAAGCAACAGCTTTCAGTGAGGTCAACAACAGCAAGTTAAGAGCCTCTTCTACTAGCGAAGCAGCAACTAGATGAGCATACATTAATTAGGGAAAACAAGATAATCAAATAATTGGGTGGGAATAAAACTGTTTTAAGAGCTCCTTGCTTATAGTGCCCATGCAATAGAATTGAAACTATAGGAATTCGTTTACTGATAAGATTTGCCTTTGACCAGACCTGTAAGAAGGAGTCAAGTTCTTCGCTGTTGTAACTTCACTGACTTTACACCAGTGCTTAAATTTAGCAAGTTGCCATGATAATTAAGTCATCTAGGAGAAAGCTGAGGATGCAATAAGGAGTCTTGATTATTAATAAATCATGACAATAGCCAAATCTGTGGGTGTTCAGCACCCAGCATACAGGGTGCTGCATCTAGGCAAAATATGCTGTAGACTGATGGTGACTTCAGCCAGTGACCTTCCTGTTGGCCAGAACAGTTTAGGCTTAAGCTCCAAAATTAGCTTTATTTTCCAATAAGAAAAAGAAACTGGGGCAACTCCACCCAAAAGAAAACAATTCTGCCCTCCTGCAAATTAGGCAGCTGGACCCCCTCAGGGAAACAATTCCTTCATATGCCAAGTAACTCCCGTCTGAGCCCTCCTTCACCTTCCTGATCTGGAAACCTTTTAAACCTTCAATCTGGGAACCAGCTCATCTCTCCCCTGATAGCTCAGCCCCTACCTTCCCCCAGGGCTCATTCCCTTTACTTTTACCTACTTATCCTCGCAAACAGGGTCAACTGTCTTCAGGGGTCCTGGAAAAGCCCCTACCCTCTGCTGTAGTGAGATTATAATTAACCTCACAAAAGACAGATGGGAAACGGAGACAAGAAGGGAATTACCCCAGGTCCCCAGCACAGCCAGGAATGCAGGCCCTGGGTCCCAGCCCTGTGTACCCTTCACCCTGCTTCTTCTGTTCCGTCTCCTTTATCTTCATCTTGGGCTGCACTTCTGGGCATGCCATGTTTCATACACCTAGATTTTTAAGCATATAATAAAGAGATGGCAGCATAACCCAAAAAAGAGTCTATGGTCAAGTCCTTTTGGCTCTTTGGATGGGCTTTCCGGTACCCTACCATGTAACAACACTGGAGCATACAGGAAGATGTTGCTCCACACAGCTCTAAAAGCCATCAAGACATCTTTATAGCCTGACTTCTAAGAACGAGATTGCAACTAACAGTCTTGCCTGTCATTCCTTACTGGACTCAGTTCAACCCAACCACTGTTTAGAGATTTTTTGGTTCTTCTGGAATGAGACCATGCTTGCTATTCAATGCCTGAACAGCTGGATGGTCAAAACTGAATAAGACCTCAATAAATAAGACAGGAATCCCTAAACACAAAATACAGCCGAGCAAGTGCTTGCTTTCTTAATGGATTTGCTTTTCACTCAGATTTTAATTTGGAAACTCCATCTGAAAAGATTCATAAACTGCTGGAGGTGCTTGACATACACTTAAAAGCTCCAGGCCAGATCTTGCAGCTGATAAAAAACACTGCCAGCTCCAGCAGCTTCAGTGACTCAGACCCCACCTCAGAACGCAGGGAGAGTTAGTGAGGATAAATCAGTGAATTTATCAGTATGTCCCCTTCTCCTTAAACCCAAACACACTTGAACTGATGGATTGGTCCTTTCATATCCTTCCATTATTGTGTCTCTATAGCATACATTTGTGCTCTCTTCACTATATAATAGATACAAATAATGAACAGATGTAGGAATGCAAATATAGGTGGCACATTTGTGTGTAGTTATCTATGCACACACACATAGGCTATCAGCCAGCAGCTCAGGCCTGTGGGTCTGTTGATCCTGCACTCCAATTGAGGATTTGATTTATTCCTAGTAAGGGAAAAAAAATCACCTCCTTTTATTTATTTTCATATTAATAATGATGAAAAAAGGTTCCTGTGCACCATTTCTAATACAATTAAGTATATTCAAGATCACAAAATAATATTACAATAACCAGATAATATATACATAAAGAACTCACTTTAATCCAAAAAGTACAGAGCTAAGGATGGAATTAATGCATTATCTGTGCCCATTGTGGCTGAGTATTAAAAGCTATACCCTGCCAGAGGAGGAAAGAGCAACAGAGCATCTGTCTTACGTTACACCTCCTCAGGTCCTTCAGGATGTGATGCCAACAGTATGATGTCCAGCCTTTTTGTGGTGATGTTCCATTTAAGGAAGGCAGTTGCTGTCTTTGCATCACTGGGTCCGGTTCTTCATCTCCAGCTCCTGGACCAAATAAAACACAAAAAGGAAGCCCACAGAGGGTGGAAGTAAGAGTAGGTAACCTGTCAGATAAATTGTCCAAGCAGCCAGGAATCAAGTTAGGAAAACTAAAGCCCTCATAGAATTAAATCTGGCCACAGACGTCAAGGGCAACAAGCTTCTATAGGTACATCAGTGCTATAAGGAAAATTAGGGAAAATGTGGGCCCTCTCTGGAAGGAAACAGGAGACTTAGTTATCCAGGATATGGAGAAGTCTGAGGTACTTAATGACTTTTTGCCTTGGTCTTCACCAGCCAGTGCTCCAGCCACACTGCCCAAGTTGCAGAAAGCAAAAGCAGGAACTGGGAAAATGAATAACCACCCACTACAGAAGAAAATCAGGTTTGAGACCATCTAAAGAACGTAAAGTTGCCCAAGTCCATGGGACCTGATGAGATACATTTGTGGATCCTGAGGGAACTGGTGGATGAAGTGGCTAAGCCACCATCCATCATATCTGAGAGGTTGTGGCAGTCTAGTGAAGTTCCCACAGACTAGAAAAGGGAAAACATAACCCCATTTTTAGAAAAAGAAAAAAGGAAGACCCTAGGAACTACAGGCAGGTCAGTCTCACCTCTGTGCTCAGCAAGATCGTGGAGCAGATCCTCCTGGAAACTATGCTGAGGCACAGGGAAAATAAGGAAGTGATCGGTGACAGCCAAAATGGCTTTACTAAGGGTAAATTGTGCCTGACAAATGTGGTGGCCTTCTACAGAGGGGTTACAGCACTGGTGGATGAGGGAAGAGCAACTGCTGTCATCTACCTGGACTTGTGCAAAGCATTTGACACTGCCCCACGTGACATCCTTGTCTCTAAACTGGAGAGACATGGATCTGACAGACAGACTAGTCTGTGGATAAGGAATTGGCTGGATGGTCACACTCAAAGAGTTGCAGTCAATGGCTCAATGTCCAAGTGGAGACCAGTGATGAGTGCATTCCTCAGAGGTTGGTACTGGGCCCGGCGCTGTCCCCTTTGTCGGTGACGTGGACGGTGAAGTTCAGTGCACCCTCGGGAGTTTTGCTGATGACACCAAGCTGCGTGGTGCAGTCAACACACTGGAGAGAAAGGATGCCATCCAGAGGGACCTTGACAGACTTGAGAGGTGGACTCATGCAAACCTCATGAAGTTCGACAAGGCCAAGTGTAATGTCCTGCATGTAAGTCAGGACAATCCCAAGCACAAATACAGGCTGGGCAGAGAATGAATTAAAAGCAGCCCTGAGGAGAAGGACTTGGGGGTGTTGGTGGACAAGAAGCTTAACATGGCCCAGAAATGTGCATTTGCAGCCCAGCAAGTCAACCAAATCCTGGGCTGCATCAAAATCAGTGTGGCCAGTGGGTCAAAGAGGGGATTCTCCCCCTCTGCTCCACTCTTGTAAGACCTCACCGACAGTGCTGGGGGGCCCCAACTTAAGCAGGACATGGACCTGTTGGAGCAAGTCCAGAGGAGGCCATGAAGATGCTCAGGGGGCTGAAGCACCTCTCCTAGGAAGACAGGCTGAGAGGGTTGGGGCTGTTCAGCCCATCTTCCTAGGAAAGACCTTACAGCACCTTCCAGTACCTCAAGGCGACAACATGAAAGCTGCAGAGGGGCTTTTTACAAGGGCATGGAGTGTCAGGACAAGGGGGAATGTCTTTAAACTGAAAGAGGGGAGACTTAGATTAGATATTAGGAAGAAATTCTTTACTGTGAGGGTGGGATCATTCACAAGTGATCTGACATCAACATAAAGCCTGGACGGCACCTCATTTTTGGCCTGTCTCTCCCACACAGACACACACAGACACACACACACAAAAAAAAGGTGCTCCTCAGTTCTCAAGGATTTATTTTTAAAGTTGCAAAATCACCAAAAAATATTGATTGCAAAACTGGTTCCTCAGTTTGATTTCATATTGCTGATTTCAGTGATGACACTGCATATTCATCCATTCATAACTGAGAGCAGAACCGGGCCCCAGACTTAAAACTGGAGCACTCAGCAATCAGCAGGAGGCACAGCAATTGCAAATACATCTGAGCAAATTTTTAAAATGCAAATCAGTATTCCCATAAGCCACTGCCATGGTCTTTGGGGTAGATACGCATTTAGGTGATTTAAAAAATGATCATTATTTACCCAGTAAGCTGTGGCAACTCCTTCAGCAGCTGCCATGCTCGACTGACTTAATACATATTTAGAGTATGCAGAGTAAGAGTGGGCAATGCAAAACAGAGCTGAAACATCTCAGTATTAGATACCTCGGGGGGGTGTTTCTCCATATGCCAAATTAGACAATATTGTGGATTAGTCACTTGCCAAATTCCTTTTCTTTTTCTTTTTTTTTCTCCTTCCTCTTTTTTTATTTTTCTAATTTTTTAATCCAAGCTGTTTGAATTAAGTAAGAGCCAAAAAATACAAGCATCTTAAACCAGGAGAGACATCTCTGCATCAACAATTACATCTATTTCTTCCTAAAGCAATGCATTGCTCCATCATCGTGTTGGAGGGGGCAGGAGGAAAGGCAGCCCCACACCTGACACTTCAGTGTGCCGGATTTTAGGCCAAAGCAAATCTTTGCTCTCAAACTCCAGCCCTTCCAGGGGCAAAAGCTCCTTCCAGTCCCAACATTAAGCTTCCACAGAAGTGCTGGCAGTGACAGCCACTGCAATCTCATGCCTGGTGCTTAGCAAGAAGGCTCCGAACCTTGCTTCCTTTTGATTGCTCCTTATGTAGGACGAATCCAGATTAAAGGCTAATTTCTTTCTGACTTTGCTAGGTTTGGAGCCTGTCTCTTAACTCCGGCTTTGTTGTGCAGTGAGGTAGAGTGTAATTTTCTGACTCTTCCCAACTCCTTAGTTTGAGACAATAATCCACTCTGTCTCCTCTTAATTAAAGTAAATAACCCAGGCTCACAATAGCAGTTCAGAAAAGGGCCTTAAGTCTCGTCATTCCCTCAGTGCAAGGAGCTAATTGATTTTCAAATGATAATGGTGTTTACATTAGAAAGCCCACATCCTCCCTCCCTCTTCCTTTTCTCTTCTTAAACCTTCTTCATCTCATGAATATCAAATGGCCAGGATCCCTCCATTGTGGCTGCCAGCTCCTAATGTACCTAGTGTCACTCCAAAATGCTTAACAGGCTAATGGAGTGATTTCTGATTTACATGCCCCCCTCTTGTGCCCTGTTTGTTATCCACACACCGAGGACCTGCAGGAATGTCCCTTTTTTTGCCTTCCTCTTCCCATTGTCCAGGGATGCAGAGGAGGCCTGCAGTTACTGGCCTGGAGGCAGGACTAGTTTTCCGTTGGGTGGAATTTTAAGGGTGAATGGGAAAGGTCACTCGAAGCAGAAGATGGAAATATATGAAAATGGGAAAGAGCTTCCAACATAGCAGAAAGAGAGAAACTAAGTCAAACCTGCAACTGCACCAGCCGAAGTGCAAATGAGGATGCCCAAGACGACTGAACAGAATGTGAAAAGTGTTAGTTTCACAGTAATTTAGAAAATCATCCAGCTACAGCTTCATAAATCGAGAATGTAAATATACGCTGCCTATCTAATGTGTCTGTGTAAAGAGATGAAAAAAAAAAAGAAGAAAAAAAAAAGTACATCAAACAACTCTAACTCGGATCTCCAAGTCAAGCATCCAACACTTTGGAAGTTCCAGGATTAAAGCTGCTATGCTGCACACATCTACTCTGCAAAAGAAATGCAAATACACACTTAGTTATATTTCTCTTCCTAAAAGGCCTTAATCCATGCAAAGACTGGATGGAGCTCCCATAGTCAAAAGCTCTTCTGGATTTTATTGTCTTCCCCATGTGATGCATGACCCTCAAGACAAATGTTTTTTCGCATGTTAGCACAGTTTTGCTCCAAGACAGAATGGTTCATTTTCACATGGGCTTTTCCTCAATGCCCATCACTTTAACACCTGAAGACACAGCAAATATGTATGACTTTCTTCTCTGTAACACCTCTGCGTGTCGAGAGGGTTTTCTTGACCTCATTTCTTCAGAGACTAATGTACAGAAGAGTGAAGGTGAAAAATGGTTGCTAATTTGGAGCTCTCACTCTGTGATAAGGAAGAAGCTGCTTCCCAGCATCCTTTCTAAGGACAAAAATAAGCTGTTTGGTGGAAGATGCTCAGCATCTCCAGGTTCCCTCCAAGATGGGAAACTCGCAACTGGCCGCTTGTACCAAACCAGCACACAGAAGCTGTAACAGGGTCTCCATTGCCTGACCCTGCTCATCACTGCAGCAGGTCCCTCCCATGTGATAAACACAGTCTGTGAGGAGGAAAGTGTATTGTATCTGTCGGGACACTATCCAAATGCATTTATCCCAGGGAGCTGAACCAGAAGGGGAGAGAACACTTTATTTCCCAGCTAGAGGAATCAAATTTTCCATTAAATGGGATTTTTTTTAATCACTCTGTAGTTTTTTCCATCTGGAATACATCTGGGGTTTATTCATCCCACAGATTAAATTCAAAAATTTGCTAACTTTGAAATATTTTAAATTTGGTATCCAACCCAAATCTTTCCAGAAGGTAATGTAAAAAATTCATTTTATTTTGAAAAAAAATGTGACATTAAAAGAATACAGTATTTTATTCTGCAAGTGAGAGGGGAACATTCTGCTGTTGCTCAAGTGCTTTTCTTTGAACACAGCATTTCAAAACATGAATTTGAATGAAACATTTTTTTGGTTAAAAATTTTAACAGCATCTTCTAAATCATCTGCATTTCCAGGTTGTGATGGCAGGCCCACTCCTAACTTAGCCATTTTATTTTAAGACAGGGCAGGGAGTGTGTGTGCATGTGTTATGATACATACATACAGATGTAGATTAAACAAGTAAAACACTTTATGTGTATATATTTGTAAATATACACACATATACATACATTTATATGTGATTTAATGGCAAATGTTGTTATTTGGGCATTAGATTATAGGTTTAGAGTTTTCTAAGACTAACTGACTCTTTAAGTGGCTTGGGATTAAATTAGATTCCCTGGAGCACCTTGGTTAAGACCAGTTGTTATTAGTCATTGAACAGCCTGGCTGTGAGAGACACAATCACACACATCCCTCTCCCACCCTCTTTCCCTCCCAAGCTCTTTCTTCTGTTTATTACTTTCCCTGTTGTATTAAAGACTCATCATAGTTATAAACTCCATCTCACAGTTCTCCTTGATCAGGATGTAGGAACACAGGTTCAGCTCCTGCCTTTGACGCATGACCTTGGGCAACTCACTTAATACCTTTAGGTCCCAATGCTCCACCTGCGAAATAGGGAGAATAACTTCCTTTTTCCCATTAGTAATTTCATCCATTAAAAATGCAAAATCTTCAAAGCTGAAACTGTACATTAATATATGTTTCTCCAACCTAGCGTGATAAGGTTCGGATCTTAATTAGGCCCTGCAGGTTATGCCACAGTACTAATGACACTAACTATTTGGTATGCGTGATCATTGCTTTTTAATAGGCACTAGTGTTTTTTACAAAGTGGGAGCTACGACGACAGGATCAGCTTGGGCCAGTGTTTCTTGCTGTTACAGAGAAACTGAGCACAGGGAATGAACTTCCCAACACTGAGATGTCTGAGCTCTAGCAAACAAAAAGAAAATAATCTTCCAGAACATAGGAAGTGTGGGGAAAAAAGACAAAGATGAGGCTGGGGTGTAGAGAATGAAAGGAGAGTTTTGGCTGCTATTTTCTCTGATGAGAGAAGAGAAGAGGGGGCAGAGGAACTTCCCCTAGCAACAACTGCAGCAGTGTAATGGACACCAAAGTGACAAGACACCATTGCCCTTTGCTTGGACCTTGTTTCCTTCTGGTGTTGCCAGTTTTGTCCAGAATCCAACCTGATCTGGAGCCTTTCCCCTTCTGATCCCATCTGTGACACTGATTCAGTCTCTGGCCTCAGGCAAATCACTTAACCTTGTCCTGCCTTGTAAAACAGAGACGACCATAAGCACTTTCATTGCTCCTGCACTGATTAATGCATTAAAGCAAAATATACCTTCTACCACATAGCATGGTATTCCCATCTAAACACAGACTTTATAAATATTTATATGTACATGCGTATATATATCATATTTTTCTAAATCTAGTTTCCTTCCCTCTCCAAAACCACCAGTAAAATCTAAGGGGATTTATAATCCAACTGTAACACCAAATTTGCAGTTGTCCCTTGCAGGAACGTTGATCCTATCTCTAGCAGACAGCCATGTCTCCCAGCCACTACCTCTGTCAGTCCCCCCACTGCAGCTCCAGCTGCCAGAGGACAAGATTTCTTCAAAGGGAATCTAAAGGATCTGAGGTTAATTTATATAAAGGATTTGCTTATAACTGATACACTATGGGTTGCAGAAGTAATTTTTAGCTTTTTGTGGTGGTTCATTCCTATGCACTTTTAAGTGTTGAGAGATGAGAGCATTGCTCAACACTCTCCTCCACCAAAGCTGCTGATTTTAATGCCACAGAATAAGGCAAAGTAAAAGGTCACTTCCTCAGATAGGGCACATTTGCCTAGCTTCTTTGAAGTCACAGCAAAGTTGTAAAAGATCATCCTGTCTGAAGCCAGTATAACTCCACCAAATAGCCCCAGGTACAGAGCAGGCACTTTCCAGGACACTGAGAAGGCAAAGAATCACCCATGGCTTCATCAGCTGGGTCTAAATTAGGAAAGCAGGACATCGCCGCCAGATATACCCAAGGTATAATTGTTTTATTTAAAAACACACACTAAAAAAGGGAAAATTTCAACAGCTAGGCACACTGGGTGCTATTAAGCCTGGTTGTGTAGATGTAGTCTTCTGAAGTTGTCTACATCAATGGTGGCTGGAGGCACACTTTTTTCTTTTCTATGAGTAGTTTATTCTTCTCTTAAACCATTTACTCTTCACTGATGTTGGAAACAGAATGCTAGACCAGAGGGGCCCTCTGTCTTGACCTAATATGGCCACTGCTACACACTTTGTGTTTAAAACCACATTAGCTAACATCATTTTCTTAACAGTACAACTAGAACACTAATGTGAAAATCCTGTAAATCCTTTGAGAATGTATTAACTGGGATCTAACATCTTTGAACCCCTCTAAGTCATTTATCCCAGAAACGATTCATCCTACCTTTCTTTAGATCTCTAAGATGTATTCACATAGAGAAAGCCACCACCAGCTCCATCAAGAGCCCTGAAGAGAAATGGGCATTTTTAAGAGGCAATTCCTCTGCGGATGTCTATGTCAGCTTTATAAAGGGTGAGCAGCTCAGACACAGCCATCACAGGGAGGCCAGGCAAACCCTACATCAAGTGTCACCACTGCCCTTTGGAAGAGCTACACAAAGAATGTGCTGCCAGAGGCCTGTGTTGCACCACTGTCCTCTCCATGTGTCCTCCTTCCATCCATGCCCGGAACAAGGGCACATCTGTGGACCAAGATGCTGAACCTGTATAGATTTTTTCCTCCATCAGACAGCCGTGGTGCTCAGGTAGAGCATGCATCTGAGTACCCACCTGCATACAAATAACATTGCCTGTAGTCAAATCTGGACACAGTTTGAGGCTTGCACCAATCCTTCACCCATCAGTGGAAAGCTGGGGTGATTTCTCTCCTTGAATGTATTAAAAGCAGTACGTGCCTGTGCTAAGGATCGCCTCAGGTATTTCAATGTCTGCTTTAGGATGAAGATGCCACCATGGGTTGTTAGAGGTTTCAGACTATGCTTTACTGACCCAGACCTAGCTGAGTGGAGAAGGAAGCAAGGAGAAAAGCCATCTGACCCTCTGCCCAAGCAGAGAGCCGAGAGAAAGAGCATGAGACTTGTATTTACTGACGTACTTACTGATGTCGCGGAGAGCGGCGCTGCTGACAGCTGGACCTCACCCATGACAAACAGACCCACCAAACAAAACCCTTCCCCCAGACACCCTAGAAATGGGGAGCAGAGGCTGGATGAAGGGAGCACAGCAAATGAGGAGGGAGAGGGAAGGCAGTGAGCCTGCCAAGGAAGGACGAAGAGGACAGGAAAACCACAGAAACTTTGGAGGAAGGGGGGAGAGTGGGATAACAGTGAGAAGCAAACATTGGCCTCAACAATTTTAAGAGACAGAGGAACTCATAAGTAATTTTCATAAAGTTTTAAATATAGCTTTAAATATTAGTAAAGCTTAAGCCAGTGCACACAAAGGCAAGTTCCCTTTGAAAGAGTTCCAGAAAACCATGAAATGCTGTTGATAAGACTGTGCCAATTTGTAAAGCCTGCCACAATCTCTGGCTCGTGTTTTCTCTCTCTCTCCCCAATTCTCTCTCTTTCTCTGCCCCCCCCCCCCCTATTTTTCTCATTCTTTCTCTCCTTCCAAAAGCTCACTGTGCTTTGTGAGTCAGAGGAGCTGCAATGACAACAACCACCACAATCTTTATTTCTGAAGCTGGAACATCTTCTCAGAGAAGAGAATGAGTATAGTGCCCGTGTTTGATTGATTCAGTAAAAATAACGTCAAAGTGGCATTTTCAGAGGCAGATAAAAGATTCTGACGGAACGTGCCCAGTGGGGATAATGTAAGTAAACTCATCCCAGAGTTTCTTAGCTTTTATTAGCAAATTGTGTTCAGCCTTAATTATAGGTTTGCCAGGGCCTGACACTTGTCAGTGTATTTACATGGAAAGATTGAAACATTGATAAGGGTCTTTTTGAACTGAAGGAGAAATAAGTTCAACATGGAGGGGGATGGGAGAAGTCCCTCAGAAGGGTTTTTTGACAGGTTGCCTGTCATGAGTTTTAAGTTTTCAGGATTTTTCTTTGTGTGTGTGGCATTACTTCGAGGATACAGCTGGGAAGAAGGTTTCTGTGTGCTTGGTACTGTACACGGAAAAAAAAAATATTTACTAAAGGAGGATATATCTGAATAGGCAATCAAAAGGCTGGAGGGTCACAGACTGGAGGGACTCAAGGTCACACAACAGGACCACATCAGTTGCCCCAGTTCCAGTTTAGAGTTTTTCTGCCGGACCAGTTCTCAGCTTATATCCCTCCTCCACAACCTCCTGGGAAAATTTACTTTTTCTTTTACACCTTCTCTGCTGCCTTTTGGTCCCAGATCAGGTTGGTTCCTGTTCGCTCAGATCATCCAGGTGATATAGCATGAAGAATGAAAAACAGATTAAAAATGTATTAAAATCCAATATAAGAAAGACATTAACAAGAGGTGATTAAACCGAAGCTTGATCTTTCTGTGATATGAGTTCCCATAATCTGTCTCCCCTGGGTGGGGTGGTGGGGTGTGCCGCAGACTGGGAATTCTTTCCTAAAACTTTGATTTTGTCAGCTCCTGGAAGCCGACACTGCCCATGGCTCAAGGTCCATTTGAGCAAGTTGATGGGCTTCAAGCACGGCTGGAAAAACCTCTCAAAGTGACCAAAGCATTTCACTTCAGCATATTCAAAGACCAAGTTTGTGCTTGTGCTGATGGACCTGACTGGTGAAAAAAATAGACTCTGAAAAATAAAAGCATTTGTTCAAACAAGAAAGCTGGACTCAAAGGGAACGCTTTTAATTATGTGAACTAAAAACCCCAACAAAACCTGATTTTTTTTTTGCTTTGTGGAAGTTTTGTGTGAATTTGATTTCATCCCTTTCCGAGGGGCAACTGTACCATTAGCTCAACAAACAGCGTTTCTATGAGATGAACAGCCACTCTGCAGCCAGCTCAAGTGTTAATCCTGGAATTAATTTTGTCTGCATGCAGCTACAGCCTGAACAAGGCAGTTTGCCCACAACAGCACCTCAGCACCCAGACCACACATGGTGCGCTGGACCATGTTAAGGGGAATTACAGCACATCCATCCCTTCTTGCAAGAGAAATCCTCTCCTATTACACCACAGTGAAAACAGCTAAGTAGAATCTGTTCATACAGAGGTCAAAAATGTCCTATTTTAACCCATCTTTGCTTTTGCAAAATGATCCTGAACCGGCGTGGCCAAGGTGGCTCTGCAGGATATACCCACTCCTGCTGGTCCTTTTCATGGAGACAAAGCTGGAAGGTGCAAACAGTTGCTAAGCTGGCCTACCTCTTGGGGACAAAGGGATGAGATGCAGGTGAGACCTTGTCAGAGGATGAGTAAGGAAGAGATCGTGGAAACAGCTTTTCATCTTGGGGCTGGGTTAGCCTTTACCACGGGCTCCGCATTCAGAAGGGACGTCAGGGTGCCGCACAGCCACCCCAGAGCACGGCCCACCCTTTAAAGTCCTCTGAGAAAGCTGCAGCTCCCAGCACCGGAGGATGTCCCAGCCCCTTCCCCGCCAACTTGCCCAGCATGTCCTGCAGCCACATCGTCCAACCTGGACCCATGCCCAGGCAGGCTGGCCCAGTCCCATTTGCCGTGTAATGACTATCATCACGTGACAAAGACGTCTAGAGGCAGCCACCTCCCCACCCTGTTGTCACATGAAACTTCACACGGTGGGTCAGGAGAAAGCACAGGAACCTACCTTTTCCCTAAGGCTCCCAACTGTAATGTATAAGATAATTACAAGGCTCCTTTCACACAATGAGGAAAGCTGGCGTGCATACCCCTCCTCTCCTCTGGGGCAAATGCCGCAGCCTTTTAACAGCCAGCAGCAACACTCCCAGAAGATCACAGCCCCTCCAGAGAGGAACATTTTGTTCCCAGTGCAAGGCAATGGTAAGAGCGGAACACTGCACTCTGCAGCAGCATGAGGAACAACCTGTGTTCAGAACTGCAAAAGAAGTCAAAGATCCTTGCTAATCTGCAGAAATCATGTGCCAGATGCATTGGGCCTGGTCTTCGCCATCTCCTAAACAGCTACACAGACTCATCCCAAAGGCAGGCTCAGCCCCATCTTCATAATAAGCCACCACTCCCTTCCACAACCTCACATAAAGACCTTTTATATCTTCTCTAACAGCCAACATTGGCAAGGAGCCAGCTCCTCACCTACTCTAAATATATGCAGCTCTAACCACAGGTGCTGTTAATGCTGATTTACACCAGTGAAAAAGCAACACAGGCTTTGACCACCCTAGTGTCCCTGTCACCTCTAGATTCCTGCAGCTTGCAGGATACTAAAGGCCAGGAAGTCTAGACACATTAGACGTGTAAGGACACCTCCAGCACACATTAGGTGTGAAGCCTTCATCAAAGCAGTTGAGCTTGGCACGAAATGATGAATGGTTCAGCCTCCTCACAGCTAACTTCAGGCATTTAAATGACCAAGGCTATCTCCATCTGACTGCTCCTCTGGCCCTATCTGTCTTCTCTGCTGCCTGGCCAAGAAGGTGAGGGTCTAAGCCTTGAAGCTGTGCTCATAGTGCTATGCAATGGGCCTTTGTCTTGCAGAAAGGTCAAGCGACTCAACTTCTGTGGCTGGGATTTCTCTGCTCTGCTGATACATTGCCTTTCATCCTCACCTCCTCCCCACAACACACACATACAGCATCCACAGAAAGTTAGAAAGGCAAATTTATTTCTGCATAGAAAAGGAGGCCTAATTACTTACCCCAATACCTGGGGTCAAAACATTTATGAGGGACTTCTGGACAATTTCATAAAAAGCACTGAAAAAGGGCACCGAACATTTAGAGCTCCTCTACCATCTCAGCAATGGCCACGTATCTAAAATGGGACATCCTTGCTATAGGAAGTATTTAATTCCCATTGTACAGTCAAAGGGACGATAACCTTCACCTAAGCAATAGCTGTTCTAGGAAAAGGTCTCTCCCTTCCCCCTTCAAAGTAGCCTTTTCTATTAGTACTGGAGATTGTATCAGTTACACCCTGTGCTATTTTGGTGTGTGTATTTGGTTTGGACTTCACTCAAATGTTTACCCAAGATCAGGGAGGCAAAAGGAAGACAAGGTTCAATGAACTACAACTACTTTTCTGAAGATAATTGCTCACTGTTCTGTTTTCTTTCTTTTTCTATTCCTTTTATTTATTTATTTATTTATTTATCCTTCCCTTCCTTCCTTCCTTCCTTCCTTTACAAAGTCTATGGAAAACCTCCTTAATGATGCCGCAAATCTTCGGAAGATTGGTCCTCTGATTGACATCTAAGGATGCCCAGATGCCCATTCCCTATTGCAAGTTTCTACTCCTGTTTTTTTTCTACCCAACAGAGCAAAGTTACATAGGAGCTTTGGTTGATTCAATATTTTGTGGGCCCACATGGGGACGTCACAGGTGATGAAGTAAGGATGCAGGGAGTGCAATCGGCAGCCAAGAGGGCACTGTGCAGCAGGCACAGCTGAGTCACTCGTTGAGGTCCATTTGTATATAAATATAACCATCTGGATCTGCAGCCAAATCCCTTCCACTAAGAACACCTCAAGCCTGAATCTATGTTAAAACCAGACTTGTTTCATGACCTAAGTTTGATAGCAGCACACCTCTGTAGTACAGACATGATGGGCACAAATTGTTCTCCTGTGGCAAAATCACCCAGCTGAGGGGCATGCATATCAAATTATCTGAGGTCTTTTCCAGAGGGGACCCAAGACCACATGCAGATGGGATCTGTAAGCATGCTGAACAGCTTGATGTACTGTCTTGCATAAAGGCATCTTGAGTCCACAAAGCTAGGTAGCAGAGGGATAGCAACTTCAGTTTGCTCTCTGACTTATTTTCTGAGATACAAAATAGACGTAACCAAAAGGAGCAGTAACAAAAGCCCAGCAGCTATCCAAAAATCCAACACTGACCCTGCTATTTAATCACAAGCAATAGGAGAGAAATGCATGATGACTTTCTCCCAACCACTGGCGTCCCCATTTCTCTTTCTTTCTCAAAGCATCTACAAAGTGGAGAAAAGATTCAAGTTGCCTCATTCCAAGCATTTCTTTTCTGCAATGTCAAAAAGTGAGATATGCCTGAACCAGTGGTGCTTCTACTAGCAGAACATGTTTCCATGAAATACAGGTTCTGAGCCTGAAATTCCTTTCTGCAACACAAAACATGCCGGTCTCACGTTAAGGTATGCGGCAAACTGAAATGCAAAGGAGTATGCCAGGATTACCACAGAGTTTAAGGTGCAGAGGTCATCAGTGCTTAACAATAACTTTCTCGCAACAGTCAGCAAGGAAAAGTGGGTTGTGAAACAGAAGTAGGAACAAGTCATAAAAACTCAGAATTATTTGTATTTCTCTAGTCTCTAGCACAAGAAGGAAAATGTCAAATAGGAGTGCTCCTTTAAAGAATATTCTGTTGTATTATTGATCATGTTTATGGTATTGGTACAGCTTTATAGGTGCTTTTTTGCTGAAAATGAAAAGTGTCTGCCTGGAGGCATGTGATGTATGATTAAGTCTCACTCTCGATTTGTAACAGAGGCCACCCACACCCTTCTCAGACCCAGTCAAGTATTAGGTGACCCAGCTTATTCAGTCAAAAATGGCTGGATGTGATTGCAGGTTCCTCAGATCACTGTGTGGTCACTGGTTACAAAATTTGGTCCCCAGAGATCATGTTGACAGCATATGCCATCTAAAGTCTTAGTTATCATTTGAATTATCTGAATCAATTCAGTTAATACACCAATACATAATTATTCAGTAGTTAATATTCATTTTTCTATAATCACACTCGATTTCTGACAATGTATCTGTTGTTCAAAAGAATTTGGCCAAGTACTTTACATTAACAGATTTTAACCTACTAGTAATCATTACCTGCTCGACTGGATTATTTGCTAATTATGCTTGATTTGGCATCTGATTCAAGTTGTATTTTCTGTGTTGTTGAAGTACATGATGATGTGAAAATTTTTAACAAAGGTGATGAGGAAGTCATGAATGGCAAATGCTCTCACTTACTTCAGGTGCTTTTGCTCGGCTCGATGGATGAGCAGTCAGAGGTATAGCACCCATTCCTTCTTGTTTGTTTGTTTTGGGTTTTTTTCTTCTGTGCTATCAAAACCCATTGAGGTATCCCATATAATCAAGCCTGAGACCAGTTTCTCCCACCTAAGGCACTTACAGGATCACCTAATTTATGCAGGTAGTTGCTCTTGAGGTAAGATAGTGATAACCACAGAACAATTCTGATATGAGATAATGTGAATCACCCTCAGCAGGTAACTGCTGAGCTCTGTTGAATGTAGAGGAAACAAAGTGACCATGGGCCACGCTGCCAATTTAAGCACCTCTAGTAAGAATCTGAAGCAGTTAATTTGGGTCTAGAAGGGTAATTCAAACAGGCAATTTTTACAAGGGCTGTTCTGCCACTTGCAGCCAACTCCAGCAAAGGACTCTGCAGCCTGATATTATTTTTATGTAATATACACACAGCAGCTGTCCTTGGGAGACAGTCAGACTAGAGCCCAACAGATGAACAAACACCCTGCATGTGATGCACAAGTGGGCTGAAACAGAGAATATGGGATAATAAATACATACAGACATGATCAGTTCTTCGATAATTGGGAATAACAACTGTCTAGCAGCTCACCAGCAATTGCATGACCAGTTTTGCTCACCTGAAAGATGTATTGGTGGCTTGCTAGTATAACCTGGGGAATGAGCTTGGGCCAGAGCAAAATAAAACAAAAACATGCAAGTTCCCGTCCTAAACTGCAAAAATTATTAGTTCCATCATGAAGGACAGATTTCAACATGCACTTGAACACTCCTCTGAGCTGCCTTTCTAATTCTGAAATCTTTGCTCTGACAACCTTTCTTTTTCAAATCAACAAACATTTTGCCTGGATGCTGACTTCAGCCTTCCACCATCTACTCTAGAGGCTCAAAACAGCAAAGAAAGGAAATTCCCTTATCCCTTCAATGGACAACAGAAACAAATGTCAAACTTCCAATTTTTCTGCCATCCTCTGTCTTCAGACTGAAGACATGATAAAATTTGGAGGCAGAAGTACGTCTGCATTCCAGTGGCTTACTGCTTCTGCCAGATGACTATTCTGCATGCGGCTACAGAGCTCACACACACACAAACACATACACACACACACACACACACACACATACTGGGAAGCAGAAGATGTGAAGAGAACCAAGAAAGCTGAGAAATGGAAAGATCAATCGTTAATCCCCAGAAAGTACTGTTTGTGGGCAGCATGGCTAAGTTGAGAAATCAAAACCTATTTCTCATAAAATAATCGTCACTAGAACAAAAAAGCCTGCAGCATAAATTATTTCCTTTGGACCCTATAATGCAGAAATGCTATTTTTTAACTCTAATGTATCAGTCGTATTTTCAAACTGTGTCAAAGTCCTTCATATCAGCACAGTATTAGATAGAGGTTATTCCTCTTACTGAGGAGCTAACTGCAGATACAGTATCTACATCGACATCATGGTTTCTACCTAGCAAATTAATTCAGAGCATGTCGGCAGTGCGTAATTTTTTCCTCCTTTCTTCTCTCATATTTTCTTTGTGTTTATTTCTGATTCAGTTATCACTAAAATACACATTTTAATTGTATTGTACAAGATTCAAACTTCCCCAGCTTTGAACATTCACATAAACATTTTCACTCAACTTACCTTCACCGCCTGGAATCCTTGCCGAACGTTTGACTTGCCTGTTTGCATTATACAACAGAGGATTTTTCCAAATATGCACCCAGCTTTCTAACTGTGCACAGAGATGCACAGTTCTTCTGCACTGCACAGAGATGCTATACACACACATACTTTTATAATATATAGGTATCTATCTATATAATATAGCTATTACATATATAATGTAGAGATATATAGATAGATTGTCTAGACATACATACATATTGAATAACCACGTAGATCTAAAGAGTAATAAACAAGTCCAGCTGCAACAGCAGGGGCTTTTTTGCCTGTAAGCCCTCTAACTGGTATCTGTGCATACCTGGGTATGCAAGCCATCACACGGAGTAATAAAAATCTGCTACAGATACATCTATTCTTTTCCTGTTTTTCCTCAAATGTGCCTTATGCAGAAAGTTTACAAAAAGCCTGTCCAAGTCCCATTTATTTCACTGGGCACTAAGTTAAACACAGAGGTTTTGATACTGGGGGAAAGAAGAGTTTTGTATTTATTTATTTAAGTCATTGCCCCCAGATCAGCAAGAGGGCATATGGAATTTACAAGGTAGGTTGGTAGGTAGATACATACACAGAAACACAGTGTTCCTGCAGCTACTATATCATCTGGTTTGTTATTTAATGATTTTCACTCAAGTAGTATTACACCAGTGTTCAGTACAGGATGGAGGTGCAAAGTATCAATTTATTTATCTGTCTACCTGTTCTTTAATCTACTTATTATTTTATGGGTGTGCATATAAATACGTTGCACTGAGACATGATATCACCTGCATGTAAAATCAATAGCTGTATGACAAGCAGATGATAGATCAGCTGAGGGCAGGGGGATTTAAACTTTAAAAGGTAAGAACAGGAGAGCTGACTTAACCTGGCTTTAGCTGGCCCTGCTCCACCTTCCTCTTCTGACTCCTGAGTTACCTCTCGCCTCCTGGGGCCAGACTTCCCACAGCGTCCCTTGGCTGAGGCTTTAAAAGCACATTTCAAATAAATCTGGTGTCAGTCATCCCGGTTTCTTCCCTGCAGCATTAAGCAGCAGCACTTCCCTCAGAGGGAAGGAGAGGTTGCATGTGTGGGACAAGGAGGGGAGGGAGGAAAGGGGTGTACAACTTCAAAAGTAACCCAATTCAGAGCACTCAGCCTAAAGCAAAGAAATTAAGGGCTGTGCTTCTCCCAGCTGATTGGTAGAGGAGGTGAAATCCCTATGGTGGTCTCAGCACACTTCCTAGTGGCCAGGTGCCTGTATGGTAAATAATACCGACAGTATCCCACATAGTTTGTCCCAGTCCCACTGGGACCTGGACGTGGCACTCTTGTGTGCAGTAGCCCTGAAGGAAACACCTACAACACAGACATCATCCAGACCAGGAAAGTAAAGTGACTGCATTTCCCTGCTGTTCTTGGTTGAACAGGAAGGACCAAACCCTGGCCATGGAGAAATTGTTTGGCTTGTTGCTGTCTTTAAGAGGAGATGGCTTTGCATGTGAAGGACAGGGATATGGTGCTTCCTACCACACCACAAATTTGTAAATTTAACCTTTGCATATTGCTCCTTGGTGATCATCTCCCATTTGTCTGTGAGAGGTTAGAGTTATCCTAAAAAGTCTCAGAGAAAAAAATATTGTATTCAAAACCAAAACAAGTTGCCAAGGCAAGGGTAAAAAAAAAATTCATATCAGTGCAGCTTGAATCTCCTCATACCTTTCCAGCCAGCAGCCTGGTGACCTCTGATATCTGGAAGGGTTTAGGGGCAGGGGTAGACTGCAACAGTGCTACCTGGACATGAGCAGGAGCTGCCAAGCTTACACCTTACACCTGGGAACAGCTGAGGAGTGACCATCACTCACTGCAGAGGAGAACAGGGACCTCCCCTGCTCAAAGTATGGCTTGCTCAAGGCTGGCCCAGGGCTCTTGGTACAAACGCACCCCATGGCAGAGACTCTGCAGCATGGTCTCACCACCAGGTCACATCCACATCTCACCTTCTGGTTCCACCCTAAACCTCCACGTAAAAATCAACCTAACCCAAGGAACACGTGCTCAGCTGCTACAGCTCCTTGGGCTTTGAAGGAGCTGTCTTGGCCATTATGATCTGATGACCTACCTCCAAGGTATCGTCACCATCTTCAAGTGCTAGCAAACACATTATTATTCCACATTATTAAAGATGCTCTTGAAAATCTATGCCTATGAAGATGTCCCTAGGCAGCCTTCCCTGAAGGAGGCAAGGCTTCCTGTTGACCGAAATAGCCTTGAAAGCAGGCCTACGATCAATCTCACTGAGCTAGAAATGGAGCCCTCTGTTACTCCTTTTCTTGATTTTTATCTGCAAAGGCAATACACTGCTTCTTTCCAGGAATCCCCAGGAGAAAGACCTCCTCATGGTTGGAGGGGGGTTGGAAGGAGGGCCCAGGGCTTAATCTTGCAGTTCCCATAGCCGCAGGGACTGGCTGTCTTTCTCAGGGACTGTAATACTAATGCATTCTCACCCTTCCTTTGCCAGCCTGCTTTTGCACAGGCAACGTAGCTTGCAAGCCCATGGCCATTTAGCTGGTCATGCCAACCTGCTGTCCTAAGCAGCCCCTGACACGTTCACATTAGAGCTGTCCTTGGCTTCCTCTTGTGCACAAGTAAGTCACATGGCGCTGTGACCGGCTTATGCTCTCACTGCCACACGCTTCATGCATTGTTTCTGTAACCACAGATGAATAAGATATCCTAATAGTAAGATTAACATTTGTGATACAGCTCCCTTGCTACCCTTTCTGGCAACGCATTGCCAGCTGACTACATGTTGCCGCTCCAGTGACTGAAAGGTAATGTTAGCTCAGACCATGAGTCAGATTCACAGGAAGTTTCACAGCCTGTCGTATACCTTTTTTTTTTTTCATTGCTTCGGATCTGAACAGTGTTTAATAGCACTACCTTTCTGCCACCCACATGAGTGAAAAAGGCTAACTCATTCTTCCTCTCTCCTACCCGTTCTACCAGCTTTACACATCCTCTCTGCTTTGGCTCGGGTCCACAGTGTCTGACATCCTCTACTCCTGCTACAACCCTTCCTGCTTGAAAAGCAGGGGCAAGGAGAAAGGTGGTTTGTTGGGCCAAATGCTGCCTATCAGGTCCATTTCTAACTCATGAGGAAAATTTCAGTGGAAGTTAAGTTCCTCTGGCACGTGCTCGCTTTTAATTTCAGTGTTGAGAAGCTCTGAAACGGTATTTGCAGCAGCTCAAAGCCACATGCAACAGCTGCCGGATTAATGCTGAGCCTTTATTCATGGACCAGCTTTGCTAGTCCTGATGACACCATATGGAAACACGCTGCAAAAACATAGCATAGGACTGCACCATAGTTCCTCTCCCACCTAGCAAATTCAGATGATCAAACGCTAATTCGTTCCCTCTACCAACCCACTGCAATGCACAGGGTGGGGAGGAAGCTGTGCTGTCTGGGAAGAAATGCCTCAGTCATGAGAGATCCCAGCCTCCAAGGCACCCCAGATCATCTTCTTGGCATGTGCTCTTGCCCTGTGGTCCTAGGGTTAGTGACCAACTGATCTTTGCCAAGATCTCAGACTCATCCAAGCTGCCCTGGTTCCACTGCCTCCCACAGACAAATACATCTACTGCATCTTTCCATTTTCCTTAGACATGAGTCAAACTACCTCCAGGTACAGAACAAAAGAGCAAGGAGGCTGCTGCACCTTCCATCAGCAGGAAAAAAAAATATTCCCAGCTGCTATTCACCCAGCTGAGAAGGGAGAGTACATCATTTTCTTTCTCCAGGAAAGCTCCTCCTGCCCCTGCAGATCTCCTTACTATTCACCACTGGGCCAAAGCTGTTCCCAGCAGCAGAGGCACGTTATCCGAGGGCCCCACGGCCAGCTGTACATCCCCCTCATAATAAGCTAGGTAGTAAGTGAAGGTCTGGCCTTGCACAGCGAAGGATGCTGACCTCAGAAAATTCTTTGCAAACCAACCCGTACAATGGCAATGATGTATTGCTGGAAGTGCAGTTTTGTGTTCAAGAGGAAGTCACATCTAGTAAAAGCTCCAACACCTGATTTGCCTGCAAACAATGCAACTCCTTCTGCAAGAAACATCCCCCTGCCTGGGCTGAGAGGAGAAAGGCAGTGAGAGAGCTGCCGCATGGTGAGCCAGCCAAGGAAACTAGCAAGGAAACCGAGAGCTGGAGCACGAAAGAGTTTGAAAAAAGAACCAGGGCTGGGCAAAATGCCTTTAGATTTATCCAAACCATGCAGCCCCACAGGACTTCCACAAGCTTAGGTTCAATTTGGGAAATCGTAACTTCAATGTGTTTTAATGATGTTGTTGTTTTTCATTGTCAGATGGGGTTTTCTCTTCAAACTGGACTCAGATACTTGGTTGTGATTGTTATGAAATTTAGCTATTTAGTATATTAAATTTATTAAATTCAGTTATTTAGTATAAATACACTGAAAAGTTTCCTTGTGCTCAGACTGCGTGTTTGTGGGTTGAACAGCCATGCACTTTTCCTTTTCACTTCCTTTTATCTCATTGACAAAAAGCACTGAAAAGTTTTTGTTTCAGATCAGTTAAAGGCGATTCTTAAGATAATTTGGCTTATCCTCCCCCTCCTACCCAAAATCCTTTAATTATACCTTTTTGGTAAGAAGTTCTGGAGGTCTCAGAAGCCATAACATTTGCTCTGGGTATCTGGGTATCTGTACCACCTACTTCTAGGAAAGCTGCCTGTAAACTACTACAAAACAAGACCACAATCAAATGTTTCTTCCTCTGGTGTTTCTTCTTTACATTTCTTACAGTACTAGTAATTCTGCTTCCTTTTGGGTCTGTGTACTGAAGGAGCAGCGCACCTATGAGAAACTGTGATTTCAGCAAAAGAAGCAAAAACTGTTCCCAGTCTGTAAACCCAGAGCTGGGCAGGGTAATGAAAAGAGGACACAGCAGACTATAAAGCGTCAGTGCTACTAAACAGAGTCAGTGCTACTCTGATTAGATCACTCACGTAATTATTTCTGTATCCTGTTTGGGATGTTAATAGGATTAGTTTGTGATATTAATAGGAATAAAAGTTTTGATGATAGATGCAAATACTTGTCCAGAAATCTTTCTTATTTGTTCATTAAGTAGAAATTTTCCTATGCCATCAATTTTTATAATCTTTCTAAATTTATTCCCTGTCCACCTAACTGTATTTTCACCTCGTTTCAGACAATAATGTAAAGTGCTTTATAAGACATTCACGTCCCTTATCTGACAGTTACCATTTTTCCACTGGGAAACATTAACTGAGATCTCTGGTGGTTGAAAATATTACCATTTCTTTTCCCTTTAAATCACCAAAGAGTGTTCACTGGCCTGCTACAGTTCACATCTCAACTAAGGCCTCTACTTCTGGCATTTGCTGGTAAGGTTTGCAGTATTTAAACACGACCTGGCTAAAGACTGTTTTATTAAATAATTATTTCTTGGTGATATTTAGTTTTCTTTTTAGTCCTTCTAGGATCTTGGTCTTTTTGAGGAATATAGCTTTTGGTCTCCAGGAGGAATAGGGTTGGGATAAGAAGGCCAGCATCCATCCCATCACATTGCTATCATGTGACAATACACTGTAGAGAAAACAGCTTCTTTGATCTATTTTAAACTTTCTGCCTTTTATTTTTTGCTGAAAGTCCCCTTGTTTTACTGTTGAGATAGAGGATGGTATCAAGCTCATTTTGGTACGTCAGTGCCCATCAGACATGCTAGGGTATGGTCCTTGACAGATGGATGAGGATGCATGAGTGGATAGTGTCCAGGACTATGCAACCAGAGAGCTCATGGCATAAAGGAGGAGAGACAGATAGGAGAAAGTAGATTCCCATGTCAGACTACCCCTGGAGAGAAGGTGACCAGACCAGCCCACAGCCAAAGACAGCCATATGCAGCTGGCTGGCGGAACAAGAGTTTTGGTCAAGGATGAAGAGAGATCAGAGCTGTGTGCCAGAACACAGCAAGCTCTGGCTTTGGCCGGGACAAGATGTGAACTGGACATTTATGTAATTATGAGCCTCACAGGACTTCCTTTGTGAAATTGCATCTGAGAATGTAAATTCTCATCTAAGAACACAAAAGAATGTGTGGGCATGGCAGAAGGCCAAGCATAGGACTTACTCTAATAAAAATACAAGCCAGTGATTATGATCCAGCCCCAGTTTCACTCTGAAGACGAGAAACCCACCAGAGCACATTATTCACGGAACCATTTGCAGGCAAGCCAGGGAGTAATAAGATGAAACATGAGTCTGTGAAGAGCAAATCATGTCAAATCAATCTAATTCCCCTTAATTCCAGGATAGTTGGTATAATGGATGGAGGGAGCATGAAAATCTAATATAACAAAACTGTTCTAAGGTTTGTAGCACGTCCCGGTAAGTCATTCTTATCAGCAGAGCTTCTGAGACCTTGGTATGGTCACTGAAAAGCAGGTGACAGACTACTTGTAAAAAATACTCAAAGAATCATTATCAACAGCCTGAAGATGTAGTATTTTCTGTGTGCAGTTTGGCAAAGATGTCTCCAGAATTGAAAACCACCCAATGAACACTGAGCAATACCTATATAGAATTGGCATACGATGCTATTGAGAGAGAGTTTTCAGAAACTCCAGGAAAGGTCAGGATTCATGTTTCCTTGGTAAACTGGAAAATTGGTCAGAAATCTAAAGAAGTGATGTTTAACACAAGCAAGTGTAGAGATGTATGCTTGGGAACTCAAAGACGTAAATGTCTAACAGGTGGGTGCTCTCTAGCAGCAGGGATATAGATGTATTGAGGAGATATGTTAGTAAACATAACCTGCAAGGAAAGTATTCAGAAGTGAAATTTGTTTGGTCTAGAAAGGAGCAGGTTCAATGAAGACAATCCAGCTTTCCTCCCATGCAAAAAAGGTTGTCTCAGAGGTGACAGCAGCCATTGTTCCACAGTGGCACTGAGGATAGACAGGGGGAAAATGGTTCCATTTGCACCAGGGAGGATTTAGGTTGTCTGTTCAGAGGGCATGCTGAATAACAAGACCCGTCATCACAGTGTCTGGATATTAAGGGAGGTTGTGTAATCTTGTCTCACAGCCTTTATTAAGACGATGGTAGACAGGTATCAGTAGCAACTGCCTAGGTATGCCTAGATCCCACTTTAGAGCAGAGTGGGCCTAGTGTCATCTTGTCTGCCTGGACAAAAGGATGAAACATCTACCTGGATGGAAGACAACACAACCTGTATTTAAACTATGTATTTTTTCCCAGGCTGAAGATGAGACTTTGCTTCAGATTTCTGCAGTATTATAACAGCTTCTATCTTCACTTTCCTCATATTTATCTCATAATATAAGTTGTGCTTGTCTTTCAGATTTTCACTTAGAAGCACTGGAAAAAGTAGGGAAAGTGGGGAATGCTATAGATATATTCATATATGAACTCTTTTGAACAGTAGAAGGGACTTTTCATTGCTCAAATCTGATTTCCTGTTACAGACCTGGAGTAAATCCACCTCAGCACTGAGCCTGAGTTGGTAAAGAGAAGCACGGCTTTCAGAAAGGTATCTAACCCTATTATGGAGAAACATGGAAAGGAAAAAAAAAATACTTTATCAATTTGCAATTTGTCCCGAAGCTGATCTCACTGACTAAAACACAAGTGAAATTTGTGAGGCTTCATTTTCCAATCGTGGTTTTTTCTTATGCCTTTCTCTGCCGGATTACAGATGCCTTTAGAACTAGAAGTTTTTTTTCATTACAATCAAATTCACCCGGGGATCTGCTAAGACGAATAAGTACTACCAACTCTGATGGTCTGGGGTAAGGGCTACTGCAACTGCAAAGGTATAGTTACGTTAATTTTTCATTCTTGGCCAAGGTTCGATCTAAGTTATAGTGGCTAGAGGCAAGTTTAATTCCTTCCATGTGTTCAGTGAAAAGAATCCATTGGAAGACTGTCACTCCCTTGGCATATGACTTCTTTTTCACTCTGTGGTACCATGAGGTCTTTTGTTCCATTTCACTTTACAGTATCCCCATTGAGGAGCTGTGATTTATTGACATAGGCAAACAAAATATGAATAAAGTCTTTATGTTTTCTCATCTAAGATGTAACTGAAGTGTTTGATATGGTGCTTAGAAAGTCTATATTTTCACTCTAGATTACCCAACAGTGTTCCCATAAAGTGCCAGAATGTTATTTAATTAAAGGTGAATAAATACAAAAAGAAAGCCAAATATCTCAGGGAGAGGAGAGGACAGGACAGGACAGGACAGGACAGGACAGGACAGGACAGGAGATCCAGGAAAAAGCACTTGATGGAGCCTCCACATCTTTGCAGACATTATACTTTGCATTTGCAAAGCATTCTCTACTGTCCACCTCAGACTGGAAATGTACTGGAAAAACACTGATCAGAGAAATGAAAGAGATACATACAAATCTGCCAATGCAAACATTGGGAAGAGTATCTGAAGATCAATTTTGAAAGAAGAGAAGGAAGACAAATGGCACCACCAGCAAAGAAGGATTTTAAGGACATCCAACAAAGATTTAGAAGGCAAATTCATATCCTTGCTTTAGGCTGCTATTTCTTATCAGCAGCCTGAGAGCTAGAGGTGGGAACTAGAAACGATTGATATCAGCCATCAAAAAGTGAGTTGGAAACTCACAGTAGAGCAGTGACCTTCTAAAAGATGTAGCTTTGCTGTTCGAGCTGTATCCATTAGCAGGACCAACGGGGGCCTGCATTCAGAGCCAGGCCCTGACCTGTGGCAGGTCCATTTGGAAAGGTTACTCCTGGACCTGTTTCAGATCTGCTCCACACAGAGCTTTTGTAATGCACAAGCCACCCATGACTCAACACAACTTGTATCCAGCCAGAGTGAACCTAAGCAGGCTTGCTTCAATCAGGCACTGGACTCGGTAAGTAGAAGGCCTTAAATTCCATGAATCCATGTGTCTTTGGAAGACACAGTGAGACAACAACCCACTGAAATCAAATATTTGTCTTGGGATGACACAACCAACCTACCACAGCCACACTCACCATTCCCACATGAAGACAGATTTGCTTGAAAGGAATAATGAAGGATCAATCCCATGCTCTCCATCAGAAAGTCGGGAAGGTCTGTTTTGGTTTATATTATTTTCTTTCTCCCCACATGAACTGAGTTGCAATAGCTCAGTCAGGTAGCCTAGAAGGAGTTCAGAAAAACACAGAAGGACTTAAGATATTAGCCAGTCCTCAGGCTAGATATTACCTTACAGCACTTTCCAGAGAATCTGGTAGTTTAGGTGAAAAGCATAAAGAAACTTTAAAGGTTATGAAGACACAGCCCTTGGTGTCTTTTGGCATAATTACCTGGTACACAGGTTTCACCACCCTCTCAGAAGCATCTGATGCTGGGCAACAGAAATGACAGGATACCAAACATTTAATATTGCCTATATTCTGCCATATTGACCCAAGCTGATTTATGTTTGCATCAACAGATTAGGACTACAGGAGATGGTGAGATTCCACTGTTAATGTACTGATCTATTTTCTATCCTCATTTGTGGTATGACGTTTAGCAGGTCACTACCTTCTTCTGTGCTGTAGTTTCTCCATATCTATGAAGGAACCTCTCTATCAAGATCACTTCAGACTCACTGCTAATCAAAATGAGCATTATTAATATTGTACGCTGGCATTTCTTTTTTCTCCCCACAAAGAACTACGTAACCCGTGAGGATTTTCCAAACCATATTCTCAACCTTTGAGCACTTTCCTTGGCAAAACTGTTATCAAAAATGAGGAAAGGTTTTCCATGCAGAAAAATAGAACTTAGCTTTCCAGTTTGGATGCAAGTGAAGAAAGTGGTTGTGATTAGAGCAGCGAGCAAACTTCATTCAGGAGCACCAGAGGTGGCCAAAAAGAGCTGAAGAATGAAGGAGAAACATCCTTAATAAAATTCAGAACAGATAGAGAAAGTACACAGAAAGGAGCTGAGACGTGGAGGCAATGACAGTATCAAAGGAGGAAAGAAAGAAAGAAAGGGGGGAAACTGCTGCGTGCACTCTTTCATTTAAGTTTCTTTTTCCTGATTACCGCATTCATGGAGTTACTGAAAGACTGTATCAGATGAATAACAAGTATGCTGTTGCCAGAAGTAAATGTCCAGCACATCTGTTAACACAGATTGGGCTGAGCAATAACAGCAGGAGAAAAAAAAAGTCAGTTGTCCTGGAAATAGCAGACTTTTGAGATGTCAAAGACCTCTGTTAGGAATACACCTTCTGCAAGACTGTACAAAGTTCTCTTACATTAAATAAATTGTGCAAAACATTAATTTGTGCAACGAACTACAGATTTTGCATTGCCTATTATAAAGATGACCACTTGTGTTTGCTGTGAATACTATAGGTACACAGTAGAATATATATGTATAGTATAAGAGATGGTTATTATATATAAAATCTGGAAGGCTGTAGCATACAGATCATATCTGTGATGTACACATCAATATGTAATTTGAATTTACCTTCAGAACATCTTACCATTCTGAGACATCGCATCCATGTCTCCAGAACCCAGGGGATACCACCATGTTTTGATAGAGTCACTTCATTACATTTTGGTGTCTTGAGAACAAAGGACTGGGCTGGGAAAAGGGGGAAGAATGAGCCCACTGAGGATTCCCAGAAATGTGGTATATTGTCCATGACAGAAGCATACTGTTTCCTTGAACTTAAAAGCTTTAAGAAAAAAATAATGAAAATCAATTCATCCTGGAAGAACTGAGAATAAGGGTCAAATCTGTTCTTTCTGGTACTGCTTCTGCAATACATGTGTCCCAGTTACGTTTCTGTGTCATTCCTGGAGTGTGAAATTGAGAGCATGAAGCTATTAGTTTGGTGGCCTGTGTATCAGGGAAGGGATGAAAGCTGTCTGATAACTGCCCAGAAAATTGGCCTCTTTTGCTATGTGTTTGTTTGGAAAGAGGAATTAAAAAAAAAAAAATTAATCCCAGGCTACCAATGAAATAAAAGCTTAAAATCAAGACGAACTTACTGCTAATGAGGGTGAAACACACTCATTCTCCCACAGCAGCAGGGATTCGGAAACATGAGTGAGATAGACCTGAGCATCTCTGGAAACAGAGGAGTGGAAAAAAAGGGAGGAAGGAGGAGAAGAGGGATAGCTGGGGAAAGGAAAAATACTGTGAGATTTAAATTCAAGTTGGCTGACAAAGTAAGGGTGTCTACTGCTGTGGTCCTACCAGGTTCATGGCAGGATCGACAGCTGTTTTCCATAGCATGCAGTAGTCCCAATCCTACTCTCTGCTGCGCCATGCAGTGATTTAATAGAAGAGCCAAGAAATGACCCACAGGCCTGCAAGGATGTTCTTTTTCAAAAGAAAGTATGTCAGATGCTGACTTGCATTTCAGGTCCAAACAGAAGCATTACAGCATGAATAACTCAGCTCAGGCTGGATTGCAATATGCCTCTGTCAGAGATGTGGAGGGGTCAAGACCCCAGAGATATAACCCCCAGTTGGACCAGCTCGCTCAGGGAATAAGAGGGAATATGTCTATACTCTGCACAACAGGTACTCTACCTAGACTCCTGCACTGCAAACCAATTCTTAAATGCCACCTTGCAGTGCTAATGGCTCCCCAGGACACCGCGAGAGAGCTGGGTCCTTGAGCCAGCTCTCCGTGTACTTCACACATGGAGAGGCAGACTTGGACTGCAAGTAATTTTAAATGCAGAAACCACCCCAGGAGCCTGGTTACCCTCAGCTTCTGGAACTCCTTCAGAGACAGGGACCTTAATGCTTGCTCTAAATCCTCTGGTGCTCCAGTCTTTAATCTTCGTGGGTCTCATTTCCACACCCATCAGATGAGGATGTCTTTGCTCTTCAGCTTATCTATTTAAAATTTAGCCCTAATGTAGCTCTGTTGCCTGCTCTGCTCTGCTTGTGTTTGTCTAGCTGTTTATGTATAGCAAATGCATACCCCTCAAGGAAAACTTGACTGCTTCTGTTCTCCTGACTGTCTTCTAGTCAAACTAAGGAACAAAAACGCTTCCATTTTTCTGCCTTTTTTTTTTTTTCTTTTAATTCTTGGTAACAAACAAAGAAAAGAGGAAATTATGACATTCATAGCTTCAGAAAAGGAATCCCAGGACAAGTAAGCATTTCCTGCCTCAGAAATTCACCTTCTTCACAAGTTCTGTTTAAGCACCCATATAACAGCTGTAAGTTGCCTGCATAAAACAGGAGAGTTGGAAGAAACAAGTATTTCCTTGGTCTTTAGTGGTATGCTATTAATACATAAGAAAAAAATATATCCAGTCATTTATATTGACACCTACAAAACCCGCATTTCCCTGTTACGAAATGACAGAGAAAAAGTTTATTCTGAAATACAGTAAGTAGCAGAGAATATTCCTTACTCAAAGCTTCTTAGTTGGTTTTGAGTCATAAATACATAGTGGTAAGGATACAAAAAGTCACCCTTAATTCAGCTACAAGAAACAACTAGATAGCTTTTTAATTTTATTTTTCATGGAAATGACTAAGAAAGAGGAAACATTTGGGTATTAAAGACTGGGTTTGGTATAGAGCAATGTTAACACAATCACCTGGAATTATTCTTATTCCCTAATGAGTCTTGGCTGTATACTAAGTATTCATCTGACCTCAGTTTCTTAAAATAGCCTGCCAAAAACAATGACAACTGTAAGGTAATACTGATATGTAACTACTATTACTGTCAAGGGAAGCTATACAAATGAAGGGAGAATGAAGCTCATATTATCTTGGCTCTCATCTCCTGTCTGACAAGGAGAAACATAACTATCAACAAGGCAGGCTACCAGCAAAAGATCTTTCCCTAGTCTAATATCTATACTACCTTGATTAACCAGTGATGGTGGAAACAATACCAGCAGCAGAGCTGGTGAAGTATGATCCCTTTGTACTCACCAGAGCCTTAATGAAAAGCTGGAATGACACCTCTGATCATAACATCTTTATCACTTCTCCAGCAGAAATTTTCCTCCTTCCCTGCAGACATAAACATTTCCCATTGTATATACCTTCCAGCACTTTATAAGCTAGGTGAGAACATGGACATTACATGCACGGTTTACAGTCTTTGGTTGATCTAGAATTTAGTTATCTAGGCAAAATCAATTGTGTGGGATCTGTCTATACTTAAAGGAAAAAAAGGTCATTCATGCTATCATTAGGTGTTTTCCCCAGGAGGAAGAATTTCCCTATCGAAGTGTCTGAGTACAGAAGCTTAATCTCCCTGCTGAAGAGCTTGACTGTGGGAAGCAAATAGCCTTGGACAGGTTCGTGTAGCCAGAGACTAGGAAAGCACTGTATGTTGAAAACTGGGGCCCAAATCCTTTGATTTAACCCACATTTCATAGGTCCTCTAACTTGAATCAGTTAATCAGGGGTGGATATGAGTAGGAAAAGCACAATGATGACACTAAACAGTCTTTGTCACATGCACAAAGGTGGTGAATTGACAGGAATCATTACTGCCGAGTAAGCAGTGCATGGAAACGCATCATCCTACAGCAATATACAGTACCAATGTCTTGAACATACATACCACTATTTTTCATATGTGTTGATTAGGATTTTATGGAGTTCATTATGAAATTCTGTGTGTTTCCTGCTAAGACATCCTAATTTCTTTTCAACTATTATTACTAGTTCTGCAACACGTTTTCTAGAATCATTACCCTTTTAGACTTTCAGGACTGAGGTTCCCTTGAGGTTGGATTTATCTCCTTATCTTGAAGCATCTGTAGCACAGATGCCTACATCTAAGCTAGTCATCCTCAGTTCCCTTTACAGTCAATAGAGAGGAAGAGGCGTCTAGAGAATGTGATTCATCTCATCCTAATACAGATATCAAAAATGTATCAGAATAATTGCTCTCTGCAGATATCTGTTTATCTCTATTGACAATAAAAGGAGCCTGGAGTGACTAACTCAGACTTACCTGTCTATATTTTGTTTGCCTACAGTTAGCTGAGATAAATCCAGCCCAAGCTTCCTTTGATCAAGCAATTCAACAACTATCAACGAAATGGAACAGATAAGAAGGGCAAGAGTGGATGAAGGGGAAGGACAGAGTAATTGTGTGTTACCTGATCAGAAATAAACACACCAGTGGAAGGATTCATAATCTTCCACTATCCCAAAGATAACTTACTTTCCATTTCTTCAAACTGGACCTGAGGGAAAGACTGTATCTGTCCTCAGAAACGTGCTCATATCTCTTCATGGTAGCTACTGTTGATAGATCAGAGCTGGAGATCCCCGGAGCTGATCGGACTCATCAATGCCTATCTCAGCAAGTGTGAACATTACAAATTACACCCACTTAAAGACCTGACTCCTGACCTTCTGTTTCATTACTTGATTGATTTATGCTTGGGGTTCAGATTCTCATTTATGATCCAGCCTCATTGTTTGTTACTGAGATGGGGGAGAAGGGGGCAAGGTCTTGGAAATACAGAGGTGGAATGAGAGTTTCACTTCTTTAGCTTGTTCTTACACCAGTATTTTCCCTGCTACAACTTGAAAATGGTGCTGCACTGAAAGAGGATGGAGCTAATCCTCATATTTGTATGAGGTTCCTAAGGCACAAGTTTTCAGATCATTCTGTCCAGTCTTGAACCAAAACAGATCCAAGATCACTGTGCATCTCTACCTCAAATGTTTTTCAGTTCTCAAGGAAAACCTGCTGTTTACCCATCTTTTCTAGACTTTAATTATTTTCTTTGATTTCTTCTTATCCTACCAGAAACAATCAAACCAAAAGACCCTCAGCCTGTGTTGACTGTTTGAAAGAAGGGAGAAAGAAAAGTCTGGCTTCAAAAAGTTTTGACAGTTGGCATGGTAATGAGCCCATTCCAACTGAAATTACCTCATTGCTGCTCATTTTTCCTGGCTACCAATCGATTTATGAACCTCTTTTAACATCTAGAGAAGTGTTAATGAATCAAGTGTTTAAAAATAACATACACCAGGAGGTTGTAAATTACAGCCCCAGCATCCTTTGAATGAATTCACATCCCACATTTCCAACACCCACCTGGTACCCGTCTGCTGCAACATGGGTGTTCATTCAGGGTCTGAATTTATTATCCACAAATACGTGTTTGGGGTTCCAGCAAGTCTTGACTAGCATCCAGCTTAGCTGTCAGTTGTGAGACAGCGGAAGAAGGGGAGAGGAAAGAATGGTCAAGAGGAGGTATCGCTGCTTGAAGGAGAGGAAGTAAATGGTGAACTCTGGCCAGCTCTGGCCATCCTGACCGCAGTGATGTCAAAGGAATGGCACACTGTGGTCAGTGTTGAAGCAGTGCACCTCACATGTTTCAGGCTCTCCCTTGAGCAACCACTTGGAACAAGTACCACTTAGTGTGGTTAGCTGAAACACTACCGCTGACAGTGTGTTTGGTACAGGCTGTTTGTGGGAGCCAAAATTTGTGGCATGAGCTTTTAGGCTGGAATTCGGTTTGCCCGGCAGTTTGTCAGCTATGCAAACCTAAGAAGGAGAGATCATCTCACAGACTGAGACGCCAGTAACCTGACATCATACCAGAAAAGAATAAATGTTTTACTGGTCATCAACGTGTGTGTTGTGCATAACTTAAAGAGACAAGCTATGCAACCATACTTGGGACACTGGACTTGGGCTTATGCATTCAGGCTGAGCATAATTCTTTAAAAATGATGCTGACAAACTGGAATGAGTCAAGAGGAGAACAAAAAGAAAGGTTAAAAGATAAGAGAATGGACCCATAAACAAAGGCTGATGGGGCTGTGTTTCTAAGGCTGAGAGTGGCCATCTCACCTGTTCCTCCTGTAGTTGTGACATAGAGCATTAAGTATATGTTTGAGCTGGGTTTAAATAAAGTAGCTCAGATAGTCTGGGCATAGCAACATGGAACACATCTGCTTCACTCTGCCTCTCAGAGGACTTTTCAGGAAGCAAATTTGTAAACAACAGCCAGTGTGTATGACACTGAAAGCTAACCCAGGTATGCCTATCCTTCTGTTCCATCAAACTAGACAAGTCTTGTGGAATCAGCTCAGCCAAAAGTAAGGATAAATCAGGTCTGTAAAACTATTCCACAGGACTCATGGGAACAATCAAGTCAATCCTTCTCCTAATGATGTCAATGGCAAAACTTGCACTGACTGAGGTGGCAAGGAACTAGGCTTTAAATCTCTTTAATTAGAATAGAAGAGTAATTTTTGTTAACACTTTGCTGAATAGTGTGTGTGTATGTATATATACATGTATATAAAAATATCTAGTTCTTACTGAAATGGTTGGATTCTTATTCGAAACCAACACACTGGCACCCAGGAAAGCAGGCTGTGCTAGAAATATTATCAAGGGGTAAAAAAGGGGGAAAAAGAAAAAAGGAAACAGCTGGGTTTTGTCATTCACTGATAACAGTTACACTCCTCCTCTCTTGGCCCAACAGACTAGTGCATTTTGCTCCCTCCAGGCACTTGGTCCACTCCTTCCAGTCACCTCTTTGTTCCATCATAAAATCTAATGGCAACCAATGAGCTGAAGCAAAAGGTCATCCCACACTCACCTGAGTCTTCCCTTGGCCGCAGAAAAAAGCTTATGCTGTCGAAATATCTGGAGGACCTAGGATTACATGTGAATGAGCGAGAAGCATGTTGCCACTGGAGTAACACCACCATCTCAAAACATGAAAGCCATCAGTTCATACCTGAAAAACTCCTGGTTTCAGACTGTGAGCAAAATTCTTCCACTGCATCAAAGAAAAAGATCCATTCCTAAAACATAAAAGACAGCAGTCCTATGAAAACCAGGAGAGACAAGATTTCATGCAAAATGTTGTAACAGATTTTATTCCTGCCCAAAGGTAACCTGCTTTCACACAGATAGATTCAAATGCTGAAAGAGTCTCTCCATTTTCATGCCTTTACTCCAGGTTTACAGTGGTGTAATCAAGGACTGGATTTAACTCATTGTCTTGTTATTTTTCAATCCAAACCACCTCTTAGTAAAATAAATGCATTGAAAGGCTTACTGTGGGACCAACAGCACCTGTCAACCAAAGGGGTTTTCTGAAGAGTAAAAAGGAGGACTTACTTTTTTAACTAAAGTCGACAAAATTTAAGTCTTTGGTTATAATGCCAAAATATCTTCGATAACACATTTACACACCTATAAAAACAAAAGTTCACTCAAAAATTCCAATAAATGGTCCTTAGGTTGTATAAGAGCCATACAGCTGCAAAAACATCAAATATGTCTCTGATAGATTTTAAAGCAATAGTCAAAGAAAATTATTGTATACAACTTTAAACTCATTTTTATTTTATTTTTATTTTATTTTATTTTATTAAAATTTGTACTTGTCATTAAATAAAAAGCAAATACTTGGACTTGTAAGGAAAGACATCACTTCATCTTCAGCCTGAAGTTGCCACATAGATCCCAAGATGTGTCCAACAGAATTTCTTCTCTAGCCAGACAAATATGAGACAGAAAGAAAGAAGAAATAAAAGAGGAAAAATAATTGTAGGTGAAAATGTCCCAAAATCACATCCTCATCTCATGTAAATCTGCCTAGTGCTAATGAAATGTGCAAGGTTACATCAGCTGAGGGATTAATCCAGGTCTCACTCTGAACACAAAATGAAAGCTGCGAAATGCCAAATGCCATGATGATATGAACACATTGAGAAAATAAAAAGGTAAACTGGAATACTGAAATCAGCCCTCCACATTAAACAAGGCCCCATCATACACTCAGTGAAATCCAAGTCAAATAATGGATTCCAAAACAGCTTGTTATGAGTACAACTATTTTCCAAACGTTTATGTTCATATTTTACTGGACAATGTATGGCCTGAGTTTCTATTGAGCCATTATTACATTTTGCAGACGTCATTTTGACACATTTTTGAACAGGCTGGAAGCCCTTGTTTATTCAGCTTTCCCCTTGGGCACTTCAAGAAGTTATTCTCCTGTAATTCCAGTTCTGCTTCGCCTAGGTATACCTTTAACAGTCCTTGTTTTTTTATTAACTCAATGACTGACTGACAGAGGCAACTGGATTTTGAAACCTTGCCATCAAAGCCACTTCGTCAGTACAGTGGTGACATAAGAGTCCGTATAAGGGAGGTTAAAAGGGGACAAAAGACTAGCTGGGGAAAAAAAAATTTCCAGGACCTTCAAAACTAACCTCTTGCCAAAACAACAAAAAAGGAGTTGTAGGTAGGCTACCAAAATTCCCAGCGACCATCTCTGTTCCCACATCAGCCATACATTTTCTGTCCTTGGTGCTTCTTTGTGTGTAATAGCTATAGACAGACCATCAAAGAGCACCTGTCTTCCATAGACCTCAGTCAGATTAGACTTCATGATGTTCGAAGCATTGATAGTCATGCACTGGACTTAGTGTTGTCAATAACAGCTCAGATAGACTTAAGCTACAAGCAGGCTGTCTGGAATAGATGCAGGCAAAATAATAAGGTGCCATTTCAGGTTATAAAAGCTGAACTAATTTCAGTATGGGTACACAAGAAAAAGGTCTTGTTGAAGGCAAAGCCCAGAACATAACATAAGAATGCCTCTATCATGTGAAGCCAAAGAACTAGCTGGTGTTAACCCTGCCTTCAGCAAAGTTCAGCAATGAGTCCCAAGCATAAAATATGAACATAAGAACAGGAGAAGTAGAGACCTATATTCTTAGAAGACTGTTTTCTATGCTTCTAACAAACTGGTTCAAGGACCTCCTTAGCTAGAAGTGAGATCTTTAAATAACCTCAGAAGGATTTCTCTTTAATCAGTTTGTGCAGTTACCATCTGCAAGATCCGGTGGAGGAGACTCCCATAGCTTAGCCATGTATTGTAAAAGCAACCTTCTCTTTTTTCTGTCTTGTAGTTGGGATTAACCAGTTTCACTTGGTGCACTCCACTTTTATTGGGAAAAAGAGAAAAATAATATTCCCTATTTGCCTTCTCCACGAATGTCATATCATCTGTCATACCATCCCTTTGGAAAGGTAAACAGTTTTAGTCTGTCAGTCATTCATTGTACAGAAACTGTTCCCTTCTATGTGCTTTTTCCAGTTCTATCATATCTTCTTTGAAATGCAGAAACCCGGCACTGCACACAATATTCAAAGTGTGGGAGCACTGTGAATTTATTCAGAGATATAGTGATATTTTCTATTTTGTCCTCTCTTCCTTTCTTAGTAGGTACCGAACCCTAATTTTTTACCTCTATCAAGCATTGATCTGATGTTTCCATCAAAATATAACTCAAAAATTTATATGCCTGAGTAATAAAATCTGTTTCAAGGTGGAACCTGAATATAAAGTCTCATCCTATCCCAAGACCCAAATCTAAATGCAGCTCTGAATTTCACAAAGGAAGTTATCTCTGCCTCTGGAGAGAGAAAACCAAAATCCCAGCTCAAAGCTCAACAAATTAGCAAACAGATGCAAGATCTGCAGAGCTCCAGGTCTTGGTTGGAAGGCTCTTGTCAATATTTGAAGAGTATTAATGCTTTTCTATTGTAAGCTAAGACACAGAATTAATATTCACCTAATGCCTTCCAAAATATGTACTTCCCCTCGACAATATATAAGCAGAAATTGCCTAAAGTTTCAGAGCTTACAATTAACCTTTTACCTGTGTTTGCAATCCCCCCTGAGCAAAGCCATACACAGAGCTTCTGACTGACTTTCCTCTACAGGAAGATTCCAGCTTCCAGAAAAAATCATCACAGCCTGTTCCCACCTATGTTACAAATTTGGGCTCAGTTATAATTCACACTACATACTCTTCGGTATATGTCTGTATGAAGGACTCAGAGTAGACGCAAACCTAATGAAATATTTTCCTTTCAGACTGAAGATAGTGCAAGGCAAAACTTAGGAACAGCTGAAAACAGACATTTTAATGTTTTGGGTTTTTTTCTGGACTACATAGCAATACTTATCCTTTAGAAAAAGACCCTCCCTGGATAAATAAAACACTTTGTATGCCACCAAGCCTTTTCAAAAGTAGGTGTAACATTTCCCTTACTATTGTATAAAGAGATTAGTAAGAAACTAGCTTCTTACATTATGATACATTTTACTCTAAAATGGGTCAAGTTTTTCTGACTGCAGTGGAATAAGCTTACAAGCAGAACTATCCTGGATAGTGTATATATGTTTTGATATAAAGGCAGAAAGATAAAGATGGAAAAACATGAATTAAAAGGGCTAAGATCAGAAGTAGGCTTCAAGTGACCAAAAGAAAATGTCTACAGCATAGATATCTACACCCGATCTAGGGTGTCTAGACTCCCTGGTAAGTCAATGAAGAGAACTAGGCACTTCTAGGTTGCAAATCATTTCATCACCCTAAATGAGGAATCTAAAGTTAGTGAATACGAATCATGCTCTAAAAATGACTATTTTTACTCCAGTCTATATAAAGAATCTGAGGGTGATGAGCTCCGATGAAGACCTCTACACAGTAAATATTTTATGTTAGCTGTGATAATTCCAGTTTCTCTTTCTTTGCTCACTTAAAATATTTTAGATCAGCAGTATCCTGATTAAAGGAGTTACACAAATAAAATATTCATGGAAGACTGTGATGACATCTATTTAAGTCATTGCAATTGCTGTTGTCAACTTTAAAGGGACATGAGTTTTACCTAGGATGGAGCCTCTCCCTCCTCAATGCAGCTGTCTAAAAGTTCAATAGTAATCAAAACTAGTAGTCAAGATCCCCATGAAGTCAATGGAGAGGCTCAGACCTGATGTAGTCATTCTCTACTGAAAAGCTGTCAAAGGTAAGTGAGATGAACATGCAACTGCTAGTGCCCATCTCTCCCCATTGACCACAGTGGGAATCCAGACAACTAGTTCAGACCAGACTCCTAATTTTTAGAAAGCTAAAGTTGTGATGAATCCATACTTAGTCTCTTTTTTTTTACTGCATTTCTTTTTTATTCTAGTTTTAGAGAAAATACAGTAATAATGGTTGTAATATTTGAAAAATAGTTGGAAAATATTTCTTTTTCCATTGAGTCAAAGTGTTTGAAACTAAACCAAAAAATCTGTATAACTGCTAACTTATGTCATGTTTCCCACTGGGCTAGAATGTCACCCATCAAAGACACTCTCGTTTCAAGTGACCTTTAAAACTCTTTGTCATAAATAACATCCCATCCCATTGCAGCGCCCGGTTCAGAAAGCTTGATTAGACATGTACACCTCTACAAATCACTTCCTCTTCTCTCCTAAGTCAGGAACACATTTAAAGAGCTCTGCTTCAGAAAGAAGTATGACCAAGCTGCAAGACAGGTCTTTCTTCATTGGTTTGTGTTTTTTTTTTCTAATTTTTTCCCTGCTTTATAAGTGTAAGTTTGGAGCAAAACCTGGAGGATAACATACACTCTATGTAATATTTAGTTGTTTTGTGTTCTCCCCTCACAGGTAATATATTCAACAAGGCATTTCTTCCCCATTTTCAACCTATCTTTCTCTGTCTCTTAAAGATCAATATTTTCACCAACACTTAAAAGTATTTTCTTCCCCTAAATTCAGTAGCAAAACTAAAGTTCCCTCAGGACTTCTTGGAACACTATGGAACTTTTTATTATTTTTATTTTACAAATATACTTCATTTAGTATGCTGATAAATTTCAAGGTTTAGTGCAGAGAGGGAGGAAGGGAGTGTCACTATTAAAGTGCAGTTTTCACTGAGAATTATTTTTTTCTTTCTTTTCTTTTTCAGTAGGAAGGCTTGTCGGCCCTTCTTAAAGTCTGTTGCTCTAAATTCATAGAAAATATTTTTAAGGACACTAAATTCCTTTCTGTATGATCCTCAAGAGAAAATGAAAATCAGACAAAAAAATCAAAGAGTTCAGTAAGAAGCAATATAAAAATGATGAGCAAATTTAGCTCCACAGTACTTTCCATGAGAACACTGGGGCATTGACCCAGAATGCTGTGGATGGAGGATCCATTTTCAGTCTCACCACAGACATTTTTGTGTCCATTTACCTTGCCTGTCCTTTTATAAAATGAGGGTAAGTACCCTTTGGCTCTTCTCGGAATGTGAATTTAGCAGTTTGCTCAAGCATTCTAGTGAAGAAGAGCACATGACTGTCTTAGATTTGAGCTATTCAAGGATTTTCCACTGAGATGGTCTTCTGATGGCAGTTGCGCATTTTGCTAATGTTGAAACACCACAATATCCTTGGAAACCAAAATTCCCAATTTCTTCCAACTCTATTTTAGACAGATGTCAACCTATGGTTTGGTCCCTAATTCCCTTTTCAGCGGTTTCTAACAGATCAGTTAAGCAGTTGTACTCAATGTATGAGGAGCTTGAATAATTTCTACGCAAGAAACTTAAACACAACAGACTTTTTGGGTTTGTTTTTTTTTATAGTTCCCTAGCTAAGACTGCTGGATTCTCTACCATTCTTGGTTAGACAATCATATTTGAGCTAAGATAACCCAGAACAGACCCTCTTACAGATGGAATGACTAGAAATATAAAAAATCCTTTCAATAAATACAGAAGTAAAGTAACATTGCACATTCCCAGGTCTGTAAGCATAAAAAACTGGAACGTTATAGCTAAGTAGGCATTGATGAAACCAATGGAAATGTTTTCTTTGAGCAAATCCTATGAAGCCTCCAGTACAATGCAAGCACCTACTTCTCCCTGAACTTTTCCCTGACTGACATGAAGACTGAACCATCCCAGCAAAGCAGTTCCATGCTAAAATCACAAGACCACCTCTACAGTCTCTACAGACTGGAAACAGGCTGTGTCAAATGTTCTCATTGGCCTCATTTTATTACAGTCAATGGAGTAATGCCAAAATGAGAATTTGGCCTAGGAACATAAGCATATGGCATTGTTCTATTACACTTGTACAAATCACTGGATATTATTACTGAGAACATACTGGACCCTTATTTGAGTGCTGGAGGAGAAAGGGTTTGAGCACAGGGCTATGAGCCAAGAATTCCTGAGTTCAGTGCTGGGGTCTATCAAATAAGCCACGCTACTGCTGTTTCCTTATGCTTGAAGTACAAGGATAGGAGGACAAGACCGTCCACGTTATTGACAACATTAATTTTGGCCTAGCAAAACCATCTCCCTGGACTTTTTCCATAGTCATTGGAGAAAGAGACTCCATCATAGCAGGCCTCAGAGAATTACCAGGTGTTGATATACCCCCAGTGATCAAAAGAAAGGATCCCATTAATGAACATATTTGTCCTATCTGGCTAACTTTGAAAACTGATAGCATTCATGTTCAAAGAGTCAGAATGGCAGGATTTATATACCAGCACATTTCCATTGTAGCTTAAAGCTAGAATTGCTGCAAGAATGTGTAGGTGATCTTGCTAGAAGAGACAGTATGAAAGTTTACTTGAAATCTGTACAGCTCTTGAAAGACTGGAGACATTACTTAATGTCAGAATTATGGTAGCCACACGTAGAATATTCATAGAGGTCACATAGGATAGGGAGCGATGGAGCATTAGCCAACATATTCAGGAGGTTTCCAAGTGCTTAAGGCCAGGCAGAACCACTAGAAGGGCTTATGGAGTCTCATTTCTTGCATCTTTCTCCATTTTTTACAATTGCCCATAATTAAGGCAGGCAGATTCCAGCCTGGAGGGCCAAACAATGCTGCAGGTTACATTGCATACAACCAGCCAGTGAATGTCATGACTCACAGGTCGGATTCCCCATTGCTCCCAGTGCAATGCAGTACCCGATACAGCAAAGCTCAGATATGGCAAAGCAAGCAGCTGAAATTTCCAGCCTCAGACACCTGCAGCAGCCCCAGCCCCACTGCAATCTGTAGCAGCTCTGACATGGTGTGGGTGGAATAGTAAATAGCAGGAGAGAAGGGGGTGAGGCAGCATCTGCTGAATTTAAGAGTATTTCATTTGAGCAGGCCTGGACACCTACCCCAGGAGTCTTACAGGAACAAGCTAAAGAACTTTTTGAGCTACTAGTGCTATTTTTTAGGAAGTCTGCGAAGACTCCAAAGGCTCAGATAGCTGGTAGTGTAGCTCTAACACCCTTTAGAAGATCTGGTATTTTTCTACATAACTATTTCAAAAAGTTTCTGGCAGAGGCTCAAAGGCCCATTTATGCAGGTGTCAAAGGGATAGTCATATTCTGTGAAGCCCCCCAAAAAAATCCTCTTCCTTCATGGGTCATGGGTAGTGTAAAATTCTCTACTTTGCCCTAAACTTGTCATGAAGAACCCAAATCCTCACCCTTTCCCTCCTTCACCTAGGACAGACTGGAGAAGATGCCCTCTAAAAATACATTTCTCCAAAAGTTTAGAAGGTCTAACCCACATGTAGACAGTTCATCCACAGGCCTTTCAAGTTAGGTGCCAGAACAGCCACTGCTTTGCCTGCTTCCATGTCCTCAAGCTTTCCTCTCTGTGTCTTCATGGCATGTGGGCTCCAGCACATTCCCCAGCTAGTGAGGCTGAAAAAATTGAAAACACTGCTCCATGCAAAGGTTGAGAGGGGATGTGCTGACACACAGCAAAGAAAACATTTCAGGAAACACTTTTTCATTCATCAACCTAAGCATTGCTGGTGTGCGTCAAACATGTCCAACAAACACCACAGATGATGGGTCTCAAGTGCTGAGGCTCTGTTTGGTTTATTACAATACCTTTCTCCGTACAGCGTGGAAGGACAGTGCCAGGGAAAACAAAGAGAAGCACAAGGTTTATAACTATCCAGGGAGCCTATTCTATTTACCTCACCTCTGCCTTTTCCCCTTGAAGGTTTGGTCCTGTTCAGAGATATGGACTACCGGACTATTGGGCCAGCCATGAGGGCAGCCAAGACACTGGGCAGGTCATGAGCAGAGGCAGGTAGTAACCTGAAACACCAGCTGGTTTCATTATAAGCTACAGGCTTACTTTCATCCTGGGAGAAGATTCCAATTCACCCGAACTCTAACCACGCACACCTGGCAAGCTCCCAGCTTGGTCTCCAGCTGGGTACCCCCATCTCCCACAGTATGCCTTACTAGGCAGTTTCACTGCTGCAAACTATCTGATAAGCCTTCCTGATCTTCCCACATGCTCCCACACAGCTTCTGGTCCGACAGGCAGCTGCTGATGTGCTCTATCTGCCCTTCACAGCTCCCTGCCTGCCCCAGGGAGGCATCTGCAAGCGGCAAGCAGAGTCCGGGCAGCTGGTTTTGGGGAGCTCTCCTTACAGTGTTTCTTCTGTTATTCCTAGCCACCACGTCCTCCCCTCAGGTACCCCCATGCTGCTCTCCAGCTCGGCCTCCTCAGTCTCCTTCTCCAGTTGCTCTTCTCCGGTTGTGTTATATCTGTGCATTTGAAGGGCTCGGGAAATTCAAACCTTTGAGTCTTGTTTTTTCACAGAGGGGGGTCAATTGCAACACCCCCACCCAAGAGCATGGCAGCACGGTGACCTTCCCACTGCCATCTGCAGGTGCCTCAGAAAGCGTGTCCCCCACTGCCCACCCCATTCCCCACTCTTCACCCCACACTCCCTCAGAACCCAGGCAAAATTCCCCACTGAAGCCAACAGGAACATCACCTGAGTGAGGGATATAGGGCTCGATTAATACTTCGTTAATTGCTGTGGAAAGCACTGGGATGACAGATAACTACCTTACAGATAAGACAGTGGAATGAAGGTTGTGTATTTTTTTTGCTGGTCTTCCATGGCTTTGTGAGACAGCTCAGATGCCCGGAATGTTAGCCTAGCCCCCAACAATGGGATTTGTGAGATCCCTTTGTTGTCTAAATTCCCTTAAGTGGAAATATGTTTTCTAACAGCACAGAAACTCTCCCCAAGGCTTCTGTTGTACCAGGTTAATCAACCATACATGACAGCAGAATTAGAGGTGCTAGTATTTTATGTTCTGCATCTAAAGTATGTTTCTTCGTGTGTACTTAACAGGCTTTAATTTTATAAAACATTGCGCAACAAGGCACCTTGGGGAAGAGCAATTAACTCAGATTATGTTTTCGTTTCAGTGAATACCAAATGAGAAACTCAAATACTGATTTATGTAGCCACAAAGTCAAATCATGCTCCTTAATACTGACTGATTTTTTCTGTGCGGCCGTCTTTGGTCACAGCCAACCCTTTTAGTCCTGACATGCAATTAAAAAGTTGCTCAAACTGAACTCTCCCTTACAAATATATCAAGTTATTTTATAATCACGATACACAGACAACCAGTCCTGTTTGAAGTTAATTGTGAGACTCCTATCATCTTCAGTGAGAGCAGAAATAAACCTACTGAGGACATTTTGGTATAATTTTCCTGTTGATGGCTATCGCAGCTAGTTTATGTTAATTATGGATGGGGATAGGCACTGCAAAACAATTTGAAGGATGAAGGTACTAATTTAGGACCCAATCTAGCTCTCATTAAAGTCAATGGAAAGATTCCTATTGACTCCAATGGAAGCTGGTTCAAGCCCATAAAGACGGAATGAGCTCATGTGAACCTTCTCATCCAATTTCTCACTACAGAAAAGAAATGATGCATCAGCACCTGAACCACTATTCATGCAGAGGGCTTAATTTGGTCACCTTGAGTCACACACAGCAGCTCCTTACTGTACCAGCTGTTCCCTTGGGATCGAGAGGTCTGTGGACAACATGTAGTGATTTGGAGTGATTGAGGATCCTGCCATCTGAAGGATTTTCCAGTTGGGAATGCTCTTCCGTAGGTTTTAAGAAGGGATGGAACAAGAAGGGAAGGCAGGCAAGGCAAGGCAAGGAAATAAATTTCCATCATGAACCCAGAAACAGCCTCAGGTGCCATTTTCAAGGTTTTCAGGTGGGACACAAGAGGCAAGCCCTGCACATTGTTTCCCCAGGGCATCATGTCTCTTCCTGCCCAGCTCTGCTGCAGGAAGCTGACTTATTCCTGGCAGTGTGGAAGGTGGGGAGTCATGGACTCTGCTACTACCCCGTCTCCTCTCCAAGGCAGTCTAGACTACTCTGCTCTCACAGCGATGGATTCCTCTGCTCCCTCACCAGCAGCTGCCTGCCTGGCAGCCTGAATCAGGGAGAACAAACAGAGGCTGAAGCCAGGCAAAGCAGAAAAAGAGAGAATTCAGCCTCCCTGCCTGCAAGGTTTCTCTCAAGAGTCAGATAGCCAATGAGCCAGAACCTTCCATCCAATTCTCCCAAAAGGATTATGTTAGGAAATCCCTTCCCATGAAAAAAGAACTTCTTCTATTTTCTTTTCTTCTATGTTATAAATCCACTATGAATCCTGTGCAGTAGGTTTTATTTTAACTCTTCATGAGGTCCACAATACACCACCACCAAGAAAAATCTATTGATTTTTTTTCCCCTACACTAGGAAAAGGACTCATTCTTTCTGGCCCAATTGGTAGAAAAAATGTCATTCAGTGTAAATAAGATAGCTATTACTGTCTATTAAGACATATAATTTCTTAGACACAAATATATTTAGTCTGTGAAAAGTTCATGAAAATTGAAATTTGACTCCATCAAACAGAAGTAGAGATATTTTTTCACAGCATTTTCCAGGACACCTAATTCTTATGCATGTCGTCCTCTGACAGATAGCTCTTTAATAATGACACCCGATTATTACCTGTGTTCATTGCTCTAGGTTTTTTTTTCCTTTTGCCTACCCCACTCACTAATGAATGTTTTACTATTTTTAGTTAGCATGCCAGTGTCAGCACAGCCAGGGAAAAGAAGTTGGATTTCCATCTGTCTGCTGTACTTGCAGAGAAATCATTAACTAATTTCCAGTTGCAATTTCTACCTGTTAATAATGTTCAAGCCACAAGGAAGTGGGATTGAATTTCAGACTTCAGCCTGAATCTCTGAGACTAATAATGGTGAAAAAAATAACATTTTTAATACCAAGGAGTTTTGATGTAGTCTTTGAAAGGTAAAAGAATGAGTCTGATTTAGCCTTTTTCAGGACAGACCTGATGTTTAAGCACAAAATGGAGAACTTGTTGGGTCTTCCCACCCTCGTCTTCCAGGTGCAAGAAAAAAAAAAAAGAAACTTGCTATATGATGAATACTTACTTCTCTGCGACAGGATATTAACTGTCAGCCAACCGGCCCATCAGATAGCTTGGCTTGCCGTCTCTGGGCCAGGAATTAAGATTCCTATGGCCCTTAGTCAGCATTGTTACCAGGGAAGGCAGAGAGAGCCCTCCCCTCTTGCCAAGACAGTAGCAGTGCTGGTGAGCTCGTCTCTGACAGAAGTCACTCTTTGCATATCTTCCACCCATCAGTCTGGGAATTAAGAGATAAGGAGCATTTCCGTACATAAATAACCTCTGAGCTGTCTTTGAAAATAGAGCTCGGCGTTTTTCAGCTTACCACTGGCTATGGCATTCCTGCTTATGCAAGGCTAGTTCATCATAGCCCTGACTCAATGTTGCAAGAAACATCATGAAGGCCACCTCTGACCCCTGTGCTGCCAGGGTGACTGGAGCCCTGGGCAGAAACCTACCCTGCTCCTCCCTCTCCCAGGAAAATGCAGAAGAGTCTGCATTTTCTGCCTTCCCCAAGGGGCTGGGGTTGGGTCTGCTCCCTGAAGATGGGTGATTCCAGCTGCAGGATCAGTTCCAGATCCTTCCATGCTGGCTGGAAAGAAACCTCCATGCCCATATGGCTCATCACGGTCCCCCTGTCCTATGGGTGTTTCCTTCTTCGATCGGCTGACTGTGAACATCCTCTCCTGCTCCAGCCCGGATAAAATCTGTTCTTTAAGATGCCTACAACAACCTCACTCAGGAAGCACCCACACGGATGGTTTAGCTAGCAGGTCATATGGGGCTGTCACCAAAGTGGGAAGGAAAAGGACAAAGACATGGCAACCTGGCATCCCTGTGCAGCTGCTTACAGCTGCCTACACCCGTGGTGATCCCCCACAGAATGCTGGCTGAGCCCTGGGGTGCTCCATGCAGGCAGGAGGGGATGGCTGGAGGGCGACGCACAAGGCACCATCTAGCTGCAGCCTTGAGCATGCGGTGGTCACACCCGGCAAAATCCAGACCTGTGCTGGAGCTGTAGAGAGGCTTTTTGGCACAGAGGGTGCCAGTTCCCTTTCCATAGCCCTGCCGTAGACCCTCTCTCCCTCCCCTGGTGCTCATCCCCAGATCCCAGCTTTGCTGGATGGAGAATGCTGCAAGCAGAGGAAGGATTCAGGGATATTTGCTTTCAGTTAACATATCCCACTGCATGTGGAAAAACACCGCACAGTTAGAGCACCATTCTGCCCTCCTCCTTATCGCAGCCCTGTTGCACTTGCACAGAGAGACCAGTAAGGGACCAGAGAAAAGGACTTGATCTGCAGTCCTACAAACTGGCTAAAGAGGAAAGTGGCCAGAAAAACACAGCTATCTTGTCTGTCTCCAGTTTCCCCCTGGCTGTTTCCAGTATGTCACTCACAGAGTAGCTGTTACCCCCAGAACTGCTGGAGGTTATATTCTGATCTCTGTTGTTTCTCATCTACACCCTGCTCTGCTGACTGTAATGCAGCTGGTCTTGCATCATGATGAAAGCAGCATGCCAAACCCCACTCAAACACCCTGCCACGTCACGGTGTCCTTTCTGATTTTTACACCTTAGCTTTTCAGTACCTCATTCCCACAATTCCCTCCACACAAAACACTATTTTTAATTCCCTGGGCAGATGCAATAACTTCTCTTTTTTCCCTGAAGGGTTCCTGCTCTGCGCTCTGGGCAAACATGGGCTTCTGCAGCCAGTCAGCCCTTCAGCTGCATCACCCTCCTGGCATCCCACCACTTCCCACTGGCCAAGGTTTTTCTTCTCATCTCCATGGCCTTCATTCTCTGACACATACAGATCTTGCCATGCCATCACAGGCTTTACCTTGCATAAAGCACTGACAATAAAATTAAATGCTTTCTCTTCTTTTTCTCTGTCCCCTCTCAAGCCTCACTCAGCTACTCCAGTGCATTGATTTTCAGTCCTCTCCCCTTCCCAGTCCATTCTGAAACATCATCTCTGCCTACAAAGGCCAACATAAATACATTTCTTAAAGTATGCAGGACTTTTTCTACTGCCTTCTGCAAGAGTAGGGCTAGGCACTTGCAGTTCCATTGACAGCTTTTACTGAAACTTTCTTTAATGGTGATTAGAAAACTGTTCAACACAACCACATTCATCAAACTAGAGCAAATCTCAGGGCAGTGTATTGGGCTAAAGACAGGTAATTGGCCTTAAGCACTGCAGAAGTCTCGTAAAATATGCTCATGTTCAAAGAAATCTCAAGAAAAAGTCTTGCCTTGGGGAATCTCATCCCTCCTGTGCTCCTATGCTACTCCCAAACAGAAATAGTTTTTTTCTGTCCTAAAGAAGATACTGGTTTCTCCCTGCCTCACTCACCCATGTTCTCTCACACACTCAGTTCTTCATTTGGGAAGAAGCATTTTGGTAGAAAAGCACTCTAAACCAAGTGCATCCCATTCAATTTCCACATCCTAAGAGAGATACCTCAGTTAGGAATAAGAAGGTGAGTTCCCACTGAAGGATGGCTTAGATCTTAGGGTTTTTTATTTAAGTGACTCTTCCAATCCATTGTCAATGGAGGGATCAGAGGTTAACTGCCACCTCAATGGGTACTTGGTTTTCATGGCTGAAGGCACTCCGAGACCATGATGAATGCCGATGAATTTCTGCTCCAGCTTTTGACTTTGGTGAGCAAGGGAATTTTTTTGGTTTATTCCAAACTGAAAATTTAGGTTACTGTTTTCTGCAGAACAGGCAAAATGGAAACTCAGGGCACAAAATGCAGAGATGAATATAACCTGAATTTAGACTCCACCTCCATCACTTTAAGGTAGAATCAATACTTCTCCACATCTCCTACCCAACTCTCCAAAATCCAGTTGACTTCAGTGGGTATTTTCAGATCTGACTGAGGCATATTTTGGGGTGGTATTATTTGCCCTAGCAAAAGAAAAATTCTTATTCCCAAAACACTGCATTAGGGTATTCCCTTTCTTTCATGAGCGCTCCTTGTCACAGATTTTGTTCTCCACAGTTTCCATTCCACAGTACTGGGCAATCCCAACACAGCTGAGGCAAAGCTATAACCATAGCATGTTTCCAGCTAAGAACAGAAACCAACATTTAGGCTTTAAAGCAATCTTGTCAGAGAGGCAGATCAAATAATGATGGCTAACACAGCAACATCTCTGCCCACAAGAGACAACAACACACAGTGAGTGTTTGTGAAAAGATCTCCCACTGACTCCCATAGATATGCATCATCACAGCCAGAGGATGGGTGGGGTGAGAAGGACAAGCCACATGAGGGCAAATATGTCCAAACGTGCTATCTATCTCTTACTACCACCATCACCCAGGATAAAAGAACTGGGATCACAAAGTAAGGAGGAGGAAGAGGCTGAAAAAAAGTCTGGTGAGAAGGATAGAAAATAAGGGAGACAGCCAAGGTGCCTGATAGACCTTTTTCACTGTTGTTCTGGACACCCTTGGCTGCAGGTCTCCAGCCTGCACTGGGGCTTTCTGTTGTTTCACAAATTAAAATTCCTGAAGGATTTTGATAGGAGAGCTTTCCCTGAATTTTCTGTCTTTCAGATCACACCGAGGGCACAGATGGACGTACACGCACACATCTTGTGCCCATCACACCCCAGTGTGGAAAGAAGAAACATTTCAAACCACAGGCAGAGTGGGAAAGATATCACAGGTCTATCAGCCAGGAGGGCAGGCTGCATGGAGACATTAGCTCACAGGTGGCATGTATTTATGTGCTTTCAGGAACTGAGGCATACAGTTTTAACTGGGCAATAAGAAGGACTTCCCCCAGAAAGAATTTCATCACCCTCAACTGCAAAATACTCATGGCAATAGCACTGGTTTTCCCACCAAGGTACACTGTGTAAATTTTCTTAGGTCATTTCTCTCTACAGCCACTGATAAAAAGGCCCAGGAGGAGATCTTCTTCAGCACAATGAGCACCTTAGGACAGCCTCACCATGGACTTCTTCAGAGGGTCTAATTTCTGGCCTAACTCTCCTCCTAATGAATCACTGGGAATCACTGCCCATAAACTTGACAGTGGAGTTTTGCCAATACTAAGCACTTTGGAAAATCCCAGTCCAAAACATTCTCAGGTGTAAGGGATGGGCTGAGAGCAGATCAGATGACTCTTCCTGAAGAGTTAACTTCAGCCCTGACATTGGGATATAGCACTGAGTGCTCTGCTTTAGAAAATCAGGTCATTTATCATATTTTTTCTTATACCTGTGCACCTCAATTGCACCCACATGCCATAAGCATATTTGCCGAGTGGTACTGAGCAACATTATAAACAAAGATCTGTCATTTCTGCTGTAGATTATGATTGGAAAAGTTTTGGCAGTCTTTATGATGGCAAATATGACATTTCACATCCAAAATCTTGGAAGTTCTCAGGGCCAAGAAATCTCCATGGAAAAGAACACTAAGGACTTTTTGTTATTTTTATCCAATTCTAAATATGGATGCACGTTCCTAAATATAGGTCCCCACTTGAAAACAAAATTCCTCATTCAAGTGGTTTCAAAAACACATTCATATAAGAATCCCAGAGGGAAAAAAAAACCAAAAAGTAATGCAGACCCACACTGGAAGCAGGGGACGGTCATTCCACGCCTTTGAGTTTTGCAATCTTTACATGTGGCTAAAAGCAAAGCCAATTAAAGTAAACAGAAATCTGCAATCTGTTGTTGACACCAAGATCTTGGAACAAGGATTTCAGCCAAAACTTTACACTGAATCAAGGTCTCAAGGCCTATTTTCAGTGGGAAAAAAAATAAAGAAGGAGGTTCTTAACTCATATGGCCAACCAGATTCAGTAAAGCAAACATGAAAAAATGGTGGCTCTAGACACCCCAGAAACAAATTCTGGAAACAAAGCAGCTCCATCTCTATCTAGACTGTCTGTAAGGGACTGATTGTCACAAGCCCTTCCCATAACCAAACTCTTGGTGAAGGTTTCCCAATAGGAGCTAGAATTCTCCATTTGAATCTACTTTACTTCTGAACAGATTGAAGATACAGGCATTTTGAGATCAACTCTAACTAGTAATTGATGTCCAACATCCAAGCTCCCTCTATGCTTTAATCTGTTCCTTCTAACTTTAATCTAGTTAAAAGCAAAGTTACTGTGCCTATATGGCATTTTTTGTGTGAAACAGCTAACTCAAGTAAGTCAATACAAAAGCAAGAAGCACTTCACATAATCCTACCTTTGTTTTATCAAAGTATTTACATATGCTCCTCTCTTTAAGCTCAGCTATAAGTGTATTTATGTGCTTTCAGGAACTGAGGCATACGGTTTTAACGACATGAAATCAGAGACTTCTTCCTATCTGAAATAGCACCTCTACCTTCCCCTGAGCATTCAAGTTTACACACTAAATGACTTTGATCTCTGCTACCCTTCATTTTGGTTGTGGAGTTGCAAAATGAAAACCCACATGACAAGGCTATTCCAAACAAATTAACACACCACTTTGCCCATCTCTGCTGAACACTCAGCCTGTGAATATTAGACAGAGAGTTAGAGTAGCCTAAGTTCTACTGAAAGTTAAAATACATTAGATCAAATAGAATATTGTGCACCTAGGTCTAGTGGGACTCTTTTTTGGTGTTTTGGTACAATTGTCCTTTACAGGGCCATGCAGGGGGAAGAGGATATGGGAGATACCTGAGACTCATTTCCAAAAGGAGAATTGGATAAAAAGTTCTGAAGTTCTTTCCGCATTCAGCACTACCCAAAGTAAAATGTAACAGACTCATTTTCAGCAAAGGTAGCAAAGTCAGTCATGGAGGTAAAGATCATAGAAATTATGTGCAATTCTGTGTTAAGCAGATCTCCTTCTGACTTTGTTTCTTACCAAGTTACCTTCACTGTATCAAAGTGAATAATGACATGCTCCACTCCTAGATGACCAGCCACAATGCACAGTCTGGGCTGGAGTGTTTCAAGTATAAGTTTTACTAAGTATGTCAGGCATTTAGCAGTTATTAGCTATCCTGTATATAAATTGGAAAGTGGATAGGAGGCTGGTCTTCAGCACAGCGTGGTCCATGGCACTAGCACTTTTCTGTTAACTATGTGCAATGGACAGGGCTCACCCCAGTCACATCTATGACCTCCTTTCAACCCCATAATCTCCCTTTGGCTGACAGTGGATCTCATGCTGACACATTGCTGGAAAAACAAGCTGTGTTTTTTATTTTGGACTTTTATTTTGGTTTTTTGTTTTCCTTTTTTGGTGAAGTGAGTTTGTGGCCAGATCAGTTCCTTGACCTGAATCACCCTATAGACTCACGAACATTACTGTAAGCACAAAGGGAATGAGTGGCTGTAGGGAAAAGGGGACTCAAAGGACCCTTCCAGTAACTCTAGCAATTTTTTGAGAGCTATGCCAGAATAAAGCAATGACTTAACCATTGCATTAAACAGTCAGCCTTTACTCAGGCAAATTTTCTATTACCAAAGGACAATTTATATTAGTGGGCAAAAACCCTATTCTCAAAGGATTCTGGAAGTGCAGTGACAAGAACAGTGCAAGTATTTGTAAAATTTATCCCAGAATCTCATTTTTACCAAAAAAAATATGATCAATTGCATCTTGATTTAAGTTTAATGGGCTCAGAGCTGTCACCTGTGTTCCTGTTGTACAGACCATTCTTGTAGCAAGAAACGTATCTTTCCCAAAAGGTTTTCCCAGGGCTGCTATGTAGGATGGCCTTATGGAAAAAAGTATCAAACCCAGAAAAATCCATCACATGCTGCGAAGCATCTGAGATTCATTCTCAAAAAGGCTTCCAGCCTACCAAAAGCAAGGCCAAGAGAAATGGGAAAGTGGCTTTTCCTTGAATCCCCACAAAATGTTTTGTGCCATCTCTGACAAGCTGTGTGTAATCTCAGGGCAAGCTTCTGTCATGGGACAAGAGACTGTTTATGCCCCAGGACCATACACGCTGAGCTCAACCAAGGGGAAACGTCCCCACAACAGAGGCAGCTTTTTTGTGGAAACAACAAAACAAAAGGGAGTGCTGGGACCGGCTGCCCCCTCGATTGGCGGAGTGGAGGGTGTTGTTTCCAGCAATCCACCTGCGTGTTCATATCTGTCTCATTTGCATGTGTTTGTTTAAGCTTTTTAATTAACAGAGGGCCAGATCCTGATTACATACACACACGGGTACAACTCAATTGATCCCGACGCTGGCCCATCTTGCTGACCTTACAAACCATCTACCAACACCTTTCATTCAGCCGAGAGACAGAAGACACATATCAGGCACATCAGAGAGCCAAGGGAGGGAGAGCAGCAGGAGTGGTTCGCTGAGAAGATAACAACAGCTCTCCTCTGTCTCTCTGCACCACTGTGGGATGGGATGGGGCTGGGCATGACCTGGCAAGTCCTGCTGATTTACTTCATCCCACAGATTACCCAGCAGCCCCGCATCGGTGCAGTCCCACTGCCGATCACATGGTATCACCCCAGCATAAATGCACTTACATTGCTCAAGAGCCATAAGCAGCCCAAGAGCCCCCATGGGTATAAAGTATCTCGCTTTCCCATGCAGTGAGATCAGAATCAGGCACAGTATTGGGTTAGGGAGCGGCAACAGTTGTTCCATAATTAACTCTGAAACCGGGTTCTCATTAGACCTTGCTTTTCATAAACACCCTTCCCTCCACGCATGTCTAATTTCCTACTACTCATCAGGGAGGTTAATAGGGACTGAAGTCAGTAGTAAAGCTCCCATGGGTTCCACTGAGGCAGATTCACACCCACATAAGACAGGGAAGTGAACTGGGTGCATCTCTTTTAACTACCTTCTTTTTTCCTAGATATATGCACAGCACCTTGCAGTGTGAAGATCAAGCCTCACTGCTGCTGCCAATGAATGTTAAATAAACGTCACAGTGACACTCTGAAAGGGCAGGATATTATATCACCCTCCACATTGTGTGAAGTGTTTGCTCAGTGTCAGCTCTATTCAAAAATACTGTCACATCTCTTTCAGATGTTTTTTTATTGTCATTCACTGCTGTTGTTCCTTGGGAATACGTATACATCCTCATTTATTCACGGCATCCTGTATCTGCAATGCAATAAATGCAGGCAGATGTCCCACATAAAGCAGACCCCTTCTTACGTGTAGGGATCAAGCCCATCTTATCTTGCTCCAAAATGGGAGTTTTGCCAAAGAGAAGAGGCCAGGAAGGACAGATGCAGCTATGACCGAGGTGAGATGTGGAAGAGTGGGAGAAATGGGGCTAGGAGGCAGTGTGGAGCTCCCCTCCAGGGAGATAACTGGCTCCAGCTCTTCTTTTGGGTGTGGGATTCCTGTCACCATTGAAGAGCAACATGGGCACTTCATTTGTCACTCTACGAATCTATACTGGGTGGATTTTACCCCCTTTGTTGCAATAGGATGCTCTTCTCCCCGAGGTGCCTGTCCCTCCTCTCTGCCTGGTTAAAGTGCTACAACTCATGTAGTTTACCCCAAATGTCTAACATCAACCTGCTCAACGTTAGGCAAGCTGCACCCCACCCCTGGTGCCTGTCCCAGTGGCAGGGTGCTAGCCGTGGGCAGGGAGCAGGCAGGAGGCAAGGAGAATGCAGTTATGCTCCTAGTGCCTCTTCCCCTCCATCCCAGCCCTGCAAATCTACACCCTGTTTCACCTGCTCATCAAGGCAGGGGGATCATATTTTTGAGCCTCTTGAAATTAATTAATCCTTCACAACCTGAGCAAATTTTGTCTGAGGGATGGCTTCTTAGCTAATTTCCAACCAAGAAACCAGTGAAGGGTGTCAACATGCAGTTTGAGAGCTTGGCACAAAGCAGGGATGCCCTGATGAATAGAGAGGGATTTCCTAGTCCTTTGGTCATTCAGCTCATGACCCCAGAAAAGGAAAGGACCTTGCCTCACTGCAGTCACCTATGATGTCTCTCCATTCATTAGGATCCCCCATCCCAGGGTTGGGACTTCCAGCCGACCCTACCTTTCATCTCCCCCATCTTCTGAGAAGCCTTTCTCCCATTCCACCTCCACTCTTCTCCACCTTAGCCCCCCTCTTCCCCAGCTGCCTCCCCTCCCATCGGCCTGACAACCAACCACAAAAATGCAAGGAGATCTTCTGTGCCTAGGTGGTGATGCACAACACAGCCAAGTGATTGTCTGGCTGTGAAGGATAGAAATTTAATCAGAGAGAGGCTTAGAGATTCCTTTTGCCAAAAGAGTGAAAGGCAAAATTCAACAAAGCGAGCTCGGAGCATGAAGTCCTCGAGCCAGCTCAAGCAGACACCAGCTTCTGGGGAAAGCATGGTCCCAACTGTGGACATGACAGGGGTGAAAGAGCCCTTTCAGCTAGCAGTAGCATCTGTCCCATGTGTAGAAGGAGGGTTATCTCACCACCAACACAATGTACTCAACAAGGACAGAGAGAAAGGAGAAACAGAGGTGAAATGATATGCTGTAGGCCATATGGTGAGCAAGTGGCAGAGCCCAGGAAAGCACCGGGAGCTGCTGTAGAGTCACTGCTAGCCTCCCCAGTGCCCTCCAGGCAGTCAGGTGGGGAATCCCCAGTAGTGCTGTTCCTACACACCTCAGGGCTTCTTGACCCAAAGTCCACAGGCCCAGTATCTCACCCCAGGATGCCACAGTACCCATCAGCAGGTGTGTTTCTGTTGGGCATGGTGAAGCTCCCATCTCCCAGAACATCCCCGACTTACTCAGTCAAGCAGGAATGGCAGAACTCTTCACACATATGAGGAAATTATTGCATTGTTTAACTTTTGATGGGAACAGCTGCTTGGCGAGAAGAGATAAACTCTGTTCCCCTTTTTTTTGGACCAGACAGCTAGGGTAGTTCATTAGCTGTGCTCCACAGGTCAGCCTGGAACCTGCTTTTTAAAGAAGTGGCGGACCTGAGAACTGGTCCCAGCATGCATGTGAGGATTCCTTTGGACCAGGAATCTCCAGCTGGGGGGTAGCCCCACAGCCAGCTGTCTGCCACCCCCTGCCAGCTCCCTCCTTCCTTGGCAGGAAAGCTTGCCACAAATGCCGCAATTTCCAGCCAGCATCATACCCGAAGGACCATCACAACAAGTCAGGGCAAGTCGGAGCAGCCCTAAGGCTCCTTGATGGCATGTTTGTCGAGTCCCATGTGGCCTCCACAGTGCAGAAAGCCAAGAAGAGAGGTGGCTTGAAGCATCCCTGTAGTGGGCAAACTCTGGCACTATGGTGTGTGTGCACATCTATGTATCAATGTGAAATACATTCACATGTATCAATGTGAAATATGGTTAATATATGTGAATGAGTTCAGAGCCAACATTACAGCTTCGGGGGAGCCAATCCAACTTTGTTACTCATCTAATTCCAAAGAGCAGTTATTCCTTTTAGTCAAAGTTTTATTTTTATTTCAAATGTGATGTGGTTACAAACTCATTCCCTTGTATAATTTTGCTTTCCAAGTTAATTACAAGATGTTCTAATTAATTATATTTAATGATTAACGTACAAACTCACAAGGAATGAACATAGCTTAAAGAACATTTGCTCTCAAAAGATATGTCTAGACTAGTTTGGTTTATCAGGAAAAGGTTGAAAAAATTAAAATGAGAGAGAGCCAGGGAGAGAAAAAATACACTGTGTAAGAAAAAATAACAATAAAAAAAGAAACCAAATTATGTCCAAACAAGAGCATATTTTTCTTTGGAGTTCAAACACCACCTTTAACCATCTCCCCACCCAGGATCTGATTACTTTTAATGGGACTCTGCTTGTGATTTAAGTTGTTGTTCATTTGTACAGTAATTAAGTTGAGTTGAGTTGGTGTCTATTACATCATGGTTTATATTATGAATTCACACTGCAATTATGTGCGTGTGTGCAAGGGTAAGTGAGCAGAAAAAGGACCTTCTAGTTAAGATCACAACTGATAACTTCAGCAGGCTGGGTTTAGCTAAGCTCTGCCATGCACTTCTCCGACCTCAGCCATGTCACCTCCAGACACCCAAATGACACATACAGGAGTGGGGACATTGCCTCCAGACATCCCAGTAATATGTATATCAGAGTAAAATGCTCATGAGGAAGCAGGATCCTGAGAAGAGACTGTGAGGCTAACTCTTCACCCCTCAGGCTATACGGCTGCTGACCTGGGCACTAGTTACGAAGCAGCAAAGCATCTAGCCCAGCAGGGCTGTGATTTTAAACAGGGTCTCCACGCCACAGGAATCAGGGATTATAACATGAAGCATCCGTCCAGGGATAAAGAATACACCTACACATCTATTACACTCACCTCTGTTTATGTAATACACACATATCATATGTACATGTTTAATATGTACACGTTTAATAGACAATTTCTAATGCAAGAAACTGGGATTTTGTATAGGCAGAATGTGGAGTGGATTAAGCCAAAATATGTTTAAAAGTCAGAATTTACAATCTTTATTTATTTTCCTTTTGCATCTATTTTGTCCAACTCAACAAATTATCGAGGGGCTGAGAAACTCCCCTAAATGTTAATGCCATGATGACTGCAACAAAGATTTTCAAGCAGCATGTTCAGTGCCCCCCCCTCCCCAGTTTTGAAGCATGTGGATGCTCTGTTGGGTTTAGTGCTTGTGGTGTCATGTTGCTTGATGAGCTGGCTGGGGACAAGGACACCCCTCCACGAGGTGCTGCAGGAACACAGGCTCTATTGTTCACCCAGACGGCTGAGTGCTCATGGCAAGGGATACAGATATGCCGGCTTTCATTTCATGCTGTGAGAACGGGCCAACATCATCTCCCCAGATTTATTCTCACCAGCACACATGCTGCAGTCTCATTACCACCTTCCACCAAATATCGCACTGGCACAGACTGGAGGGAGAGAAAAATCTTGTTTCACCAAGTTAAGACGGAGACGTCAGACACTTCTGACAAGAATCTGAAGGAAAACACCAGCGCATCTTGTTCCTGCAAACAGCTTCACTTCCATTTCAGTATTAAATCACCCTGACTTGCTGCCCCGTTTGTCTATCTTCAAGACTTTTGAATTGTTGGGAGATCTGGGAAGTGGCCACAAGCAGATTATGAGGGTTCAAAGGAATAACAGCAGCGGAAAAGAGCAATGAGGAATCTGGTCCATTTGGGGTCTTCTGGAAACAAAGCTGTGCAAAGCAGATCTGTAGCAAAGAATGAGTTAATTGGATAAACCAAGCACCACCTTGATTCCCCTTTCTTTTCCAGTGCTAGGATCCCAGCTATGCACCCAAGTCCCTATTTAGCATCTCAGACTACATACTTGAAAGCATTTAACTTCATCTATTCTAGTAAATAAAACATGCATGGGGCTGTTCTTCGGCCCAGAGGCCAATTGGCATGGACCAACTTGCGTCCGTGCTGATAAGCGTCTTTCCTTCCAAAACCGGGGGGCTGCATCTGAACCACCTGTGGTAATGCTCCTTGGCCCAGACTGTCCCTGGACCATGCCCAGGCATTGTCTGGGAGAGTGCTAGTTGAAACAGGACAAAACCATCGCCAGGGACCATGCTAAGGGTTGGAGAGTTTTGGAGATCGTGTGCCAATACCTGGGCTTGAGCCCTGGCCTTGTTTAGTTTATCAACATAGCCATAGCTTTAGGTGCTTGAATGTAATTATTTAGGGACCTAATTCCCATAGATCTCCCTGTAGAATGAGCCTAAAAACAGGTTTCATAGTAGTCTGCACATGGCTCGGGAGCCTGCCTAAACTAACCAACAGAGAACACCAAGGGGAAAAGAGGAAAAAATGAAATGTTTTAAATCCTGCATCCCTCTAGGATGTAGGTACCATATTCTGGGCAGCAAAAGAACACCCACATTCCCAGAGGATTCATGACCCTGCCTCGTCTCCTGGAGTGAACCTAAGATTTCTCTCTCAGAAACCCAAGGAGCAAGCACTTTCCTCTTCTCCACCTCTTTTATCCCTCTTCTCAAGGACCTCACAGCAGATGTGTAAGTACGGGGTGATCTCACTCCTCCATCTGAAAGGATTTGAACTGTCTTTCCAGGACCATGCATGAAAAAAGGTGGAAGGAGGAAGGTCTGGGATGCTGAAGGAAGAGGAGGACAAAGAGAAAACATTGAGAGAAGCTAGCCAGGAGGGGTTGTTACTGACTTGTAAGTTATTATTATTATTAAGTGACTGGGAGCAGGAGGGAGAAAAATAAAAAGAAATAAAGACTGGAAGACAATCTAAAATACTGTAGTAAAACAAAACTTTGCTTTACTGCTAATCCCACTGAAGTCTCTAGCCTGGTGTTGTCTCAGCAGAACATATTCTGTGAGCAACTTGGGAAGTAATTTGAGCGTCTCTGAAGTGCTTTGTCTTTCATTGGCTCATCCAGTATTAAATCATCTGGCAATGAAGAAAAGTGTTTAAAGTTAACTTCCATATAGAACAAATTCCTCTGGAAAACTCTTGTCATTCAGCCCAGTTTACCCAAAGTCTGGTAGCATTGATTAGACTGGGGTTGGGCTTGAATTTTTTAATGTGTTTTCATTTTTTCTATTATTTTTTTTAATGCAATTAAAAAAGAGTGCTGTTAACTTTTCTGGACTGAGCCACTTGCTAGAAAGCTTAGAAGGCAAATGTTTGAGTTGGGGAAGAGAAAGCTGTTGCTAGACTTCTGACACACTTCCCTGTCATCCCTGGGCAATGCAATTGCAGCTCCCTCAGGACACTGGGGTTTAAAAGCCTTGTGCATGTGACACTGCAGGCCCAGGGAAGCAAGGTGCATCCCTTCTCGCTACCTCCTGCTAGCCAAGGGCTTTGCAAATAGGCTAGAGCCAGTGCTGAAAGCAGCCCAGTATACCCACTCAGGGGTGGTCTAACAGGTCCCCTCTACATTCGATTCCACACACGGGTCTTTTGCGTCCACACCAGTCTTTTCTTCTCTACTTTCCAAATGACAGGGAGGCAAAAAAAGCTTTGATGTTCCTAGGAGCCCTGCTTCAGCGCGCTTCTCTGCACACACCCACCAGTACTTCACCAACCCAGGATGCTCCTCATCTACAGGCAGCTTGGTGTGTCCTCCCAAAGGACCAGCACCATGCCTCCACACATCCACCTGGTCCTAGCTGGTCCTGTAGGTGGCTTGACACCCAGCTGCCTTCATCCCTTTCAACACAGGTCACCACTGTTTTTTTCCCTTGTTTCCAACCCGATTCCCCGTTCTCACTAGCTATGCTGACAGTCCTGCTCATCTCTTCCTACCTGCAGGCTTGGGAAGCTGAAACACCCCCGTCAAGTAACACACCTAGTTAACTGTGTAATGCTGTACCTATGGGGCAATTCCATCCCAGCACCTGCAGGGATCCTGATTACACCCTAAAACATGATATTTCAATTTCATTATCTGATCGGGCATTAGCAACGAGCACCACTAATGAGTATATTAGTCAGTTCCTTTATTAAACTAGCGGCAGCATTTGATGCAATGACCTCCTGATGTAGCTCTTTGATGCCATGTGATTTGATTTTTATTTCTTTTTTTTTTTTCTTTTTAATTGAGAAAGATACATCAATTCAAATGGAAGAATGGTGAGGAGCAGAATTAGCACATTGGTAGTGCAGGCAAATACATGTTCAGCAATGAGAATGAGTTTTATAGGAGCTGCAGAAAAGGCAAATGACGAGCTCTAGCTAGCTAATATTTGAATATACCCATTCATTATTCCTGCCATTATTATTATGAATTTGTTGTTGTTGTTATTCTATTACACAGCCAGTCCTGCGGACTGGTTTTGCCATCTATAACCTGGCAATCATTCACCCTTAGCAACAGTTGTTTGGCTGTATTACCACAGGGCTCATTGTGCAAGAGGCTGTGCAAGCCCAGAACAAAAAGGGGATGCCAGCCCCAGGGCATTTCCAGTGTAAGTGTCAGATGAGTGACAACAGGCAGATACAGATGGACAGAGGAGTATGAGGAAACACAGACATGTGCAGTTGATTCAGGGGTGAAGGTCTGGAGAACAGCTTCGGGCTTAGCCAGCTACCGGATCCATCGGGGAAGCATTGCATTCAGGCACACCAATTCCTGTGTCCTGGCGGAATTCCAGGCTAGGAAATAATATAGAACATCCTACTGAAACTCCTATTGTGGTTTTCACTAGAGAAATCATTGCAGTTTTCCTTCCAAGATACTCTGGGAGTGCAGTCACAGCCCCGGATGACTCCTGCAGCCCTTTCCAACCATGACTGCATTTTTACAGATTCTATCTCAGGTCCAGTTCCAACCTGATAGTTAATCATGACAGTGTTCAGGACTCCTTCAGATAATTACTGGAGGTATTAAGCTAGCCCAAACTGAAGCATTAGGTGCTTTGCACCCATGCAAAGGGCTTGCCTGGGCTTACATAAGAAGCATTTGCACTGGCCATAGATTATTTGTGGCACCACTCTGGCATGTTGACATATGAAACATGATCGTACAATCCACCTGGCTTTGGGACTTTGAGGCCAGCTCACTCAGGCTGCTGGAAATAAAATGCTAAATGCACAGAAGATCTTGACAGAATTATTTCTGCAGTCATCTTCCTCCAGGAGGCCAAGAAGCAGAAAATTGAGCTGGGAACATGAGGATCAAAAATAGCTCTATCGACACAATAGACGCTGGAAGACCCAACCTGCCTACTTGTTGCATGACCTTGTACCAAACAAGTTAAAATACTACTGTCTCTGTGCCAAGTATGTAGTCTAAACCTAACAGTCGTGTGCCACCAAGCTGTTGTCTTCTTCCCCACCACAAGTAAAGCCCTCCACTCTCCACTGCCGTGGAGGACAATGCCTGGAACTGGCCCTACTGATAGTCACACAAGCTGGGGTTTGTGCTGGGTCCAGAGGACTGGTTCAGATTTCTTTTCAGGAGAAAGAGAGTCCTGCATCATGGTCCAGAGTCAAAATACTGCCCAGCCCTCAGACCACTGCAGCGAGGGGCCCGTGACTTCCCTTGACCAGGACTGGCAGGCGAGCATTTCACCACACATTTTCACATTAGCCAGGAACCGGGTAGCTTGGGGGAATACCTACAGAAGACCGAATGAGAGCTGGGGGCCCTCCTCCCAGTACGCTGGAGCAGCTCAGTCAAACTGCTCACGTTTTGTTAAGCAGACCCTCTGCTGCAAATCACCCCATGATCTGCCTGTCCACCCATCCTTGGCACCCCTCCAAAGACCAAGCCAAAGCCCAGCACACCCGGACCTGTAATGGGCCTGCTTCCATCCAACTGCCCAGTTAACATCCTCCTGCTGCCTCCTTAATTATAATCCCTTTATTTTATCTAACCCCAATTGTAACAGTCGGTGAGTCACTGGGATCCATAACAAGACAATCAGGACACATTTCATATTACACTGCAGTTTTCATTCCAGGGCGTGGGCTGAAGGCGTTGTTTATTTATTTTAATTTGGTTGGGTTTGGGGTTTTCTCACATGTGATGGAGTACAGAGATTTGAACATGGGGTAGAAGGGTGGAAGGGGTAAAAAACAAAAACAACCTCAATCCATCTGGATCAATTAAATCTTGTTGAAAAGTTTTCAACCCCAGGGTTGCCTGAGGTAGGTCGGATAGTCACACTCTTTGGCATTTAATGAAAATGCTAATGATTTCTCCTTTGGAATATATTTTCACTTCTAGTTTGAACAAGATGCATCTCTCCTCCAATCAATTCCACAAGCTCTTTTTTTTTTTCCTCCCCGTTTATGCGCGTGCCCCTTCAGGGCAAATAAAGAAATTATCACCTCTATCCAAAAAGTAGCTGAAATGTGCAGCCTTATGTTTCACGTCAGAGGGGTGGGGAGGAAAAATCTTTGTACGGGAGCTACAATCCCATTTTTGTCTGACTTGCATAGGAAAAAATGACGTCAAACCATTTTCACCCTGGTTCACCAGGGAAAGTCATGAGCGCAGGTCTCAGCTGGTGAAAAACACCATCAAGCCAAGAGAGCAGGCTTTAGATTTACAGGCCTTGAAACCTCACCTACAAAGTTCAATTTTCTGGTTAGGAGTTCATTGTAGCAAGAGTAAAAGTGAAAAACGTAAAGAAAAAAGGAAGTTTAAATATAGGAAAGACTTATCCCCCCCAACTTTTAAGGGATCAGAACGGAGACCAGTGCTTCAGGTTGTCCATACAGGGTGGAGAGAGTCAGATTCACCCCATTCCAAATTAGGCACTGAACTTTTTGATGGCTGAAGTACGATGGCTGAAGCAAATGCACCAAGCAGGAGAGTTGCCACAAGTTAAACCCTGTTAGAATTTGCAAAGGAAATTCAAACAAATCACAGAAGTTTCCAGCAAAGGATGTGAATACTGAACACAGGCTTAGAGGCATAAAGGCAAATGGGAAAGAGGGGATGGGAGTAGGAAGTGCCTCCTTGAAACCACCATCAGCTCAAGGGGAAACTAAACAAGTTTCCTACAGAGTTCTGAGAGAAAAGGCACGAACAATCATTAGTTTTGCCTATACTAGCATATTAAACAAGGCCAGGGCATGTGATTGCCCTGCTCTTAGCTGAGTCCCTAGCAAGTTTTGTCCTGTGGCACCTGGCATGCTGACACATGGTTCAGAAGACATCATGGGCCAGGCATCATTTCCAGCACACAGTACCCATGAGACCACTCAGTTTTGGTGAGGAGGTGAATTATAGAGTTTAGGTGTACCGTCTCAAGCCATGCCCTGCCATTTGTCTTTGGGATCAGAGAATGAGCCCCAGACCATTTTATTTACTTGCCTAAACATAGGCACAAAGTCTGACTGTGAATTATTTTAAGACATCAGCCAAGCCCTAGATTGAAGGAGTTGATTCAGAATATGCAGGCTGGCATCAGGAATAAGTCAGAGTTTGGAACACCTTCAGCAGTAAAGAATAATTAAAGACATGGATGTAAATTAAAATTGCAATAAAACACAGTACGTTTTCAGACAAAGATAGATCATTCTGAACTGACCTGATAGTTTGCTCTGATAAGATCACTGATTTTCTAATGAAAGGAGATGCAGTAGATCTAATCTCTCTGGACTTCAGAAAAGCATTTTTTATGGTACCTCATGGGAAATTATTAAGTGGTATTAAAAGTATGGAGATTAGAAGAAGAATTTTAGGATCGAAAAAGGAGTCACTATAGAGGAAATGACAATGGATGGTGTTGGGAGAGGAAGTATTGTGCTGGAAGGAAGTTATGACCACCATTATACAGAAATCGGTTTGGGGACTGATTTTATTTAATATTTTGCCACATGTCCTTGTCACAAAACGTGGGGCAGCATTATTAAAGTTTGCTGCTAACAGAAACTCAGAAGGCACTGCTGTCAGTGCCTGAGAGCATAAAGTTATCATATAGGATGAACTGCATGTCCCTGAGAACTGGAGGTTACGTACTGAAGGGGTCATGCACCTCACCTAACTTTAGCTATGTTGAACATGTAGTCCAAGGTAGCTGTCTAAATACCTCCTATACTCAAGTAAAGACATAAGTAGATAAATGAGCCTCTCAGGATGTCTTTATTAGACACTTATAGCAGGATATGATACCTATTTTCTCTCCTGTGTCTGTAGAGGAGCCATAGACAATTAGCCTAGGCTAGACAGCAAACCTGCAGACACTCAAGATGGATGTTGGATGGTTGCATCAACAGATTAAGTACTAATGAGTTTTGAAACTATTCCATTAAAAAAAGTTCTGGAAAGTGGTATGCATGGATCACAGAATCATAGAATTGTTTAGGTTGGAAAAGAGCTTTAAGATCAAGTTAACCAACCGTTAACCCAGCACTGCCAAGTCCACCACTAAACCACGTCCCCAAATGTCACATCTACATGTCTTTTAAATACCTCCAGGGATGGTGACTCAACCACATCCCTGGGCAGCCTGTTCCAATGCTTGATAACTATTTCCGTAAAGAAAGTCTTTGTCATATCCCATCTAAACCTCCTCTAGTGCAACTTGAGGCCATTTCCACCTGTCCTGTCACTTGCTACTTGGGATAAGGGACTGAACCCCCACCTCATTACAACCTCCCTTCAGGAGCTGTAGGAAGTGAGAAGGTCCCCCCTGAGCCCCCCCTCTCCAGGCTGACCCCCCCAGCTCCCCCCGCCACCCCCCCCCCCAGCCCCTGCCCCAGCCCCTGCCCGGCTCTGGACACGCTCCAGCCCCTCTGCGTCCCCCCTGCCCTGAGGGGCCCGACCCTGAGCCCAGGCCCCGAGGGGCGGCCGCACCGGTGCCCAGCACAGGGGGACGGGCACTGCCCCGGCCCTGCCGGCCACAGCGCTTCTGACAGCGGCCAGGGCGCTGCTGGCCCCCTTGGCCACCTGGGCACGCTGGGGGCTCCTGCCCAGCGGCTGTGCCCAGCCCCCCCGGCCCTTTCCCCCGGGCAGTTCCCAGCCCCCTGCCCCCAGCCCCGCTGCCCCTCACACCACTGGCCTCGGCCCCTCGGCCCGGCCTGCCCAACCCCCTCAGAGCTCCCTGCCCCTGGCACATCAGCACTCCCCCCTCCAAATTGGTGTCACCTGCAGACTGACTGAGGGTGTTGTCAATCCTCTCATCCAAGATCGTCAATAAAAATACTAAACAGAACTGGATCAACCATCAGAAGAGAACATGTGACATGGTTGTCAAAAACGTATCTTACAAAGTACTTCCAGTAAGGATAAGGAAACTTCTGTCTTGAGCCACACAAAACAAACAGAGAACAATCTCCAAAGCATTAGAATGATTGCAGGGTAGAGAACAATCCTAGTTGCCTGTATTTAGCAAAGATGAACTCAGAATACAAAGCTAAAGTACTGGGACGCATCAGGAGATGGTGAGCCCATGTCATGGGAAGAGAGTATACAACTTGGCTTTTTAGCTGAACAAAGTGAAAACTGAGATGGCAGTGCTGATTTATATAAATCTATCAGAGGAGTAAGTAGGGAGAAAAAAAGATCTATTTAAACTAAAAGATGGCATGGGCACAACAAATGGCATAAATTGAAACTAAATAAACATAGGCCAGTGGAAGAAAGACTAGGGTGAAGGACCTGAACATATTCCAGTTAGTGTAATAGGAGCAAAAACACACAGACAAGAAACATCGCTCGCCATGAACCCTCTTCAGCTCACAGAGGAGATTAAGAGAGAAGAGAGACAACTTAGAGACTCAAGAGGTGTCCTCCAGTTTTACAGGTCCGTATGAGAGAAAGAATAAGTAAATTTTTTCAGGAGGGAAAACCCTGTCTGATGTGCTATACCAAAAACTGTATGGTTGTCTTTTTAGCACCTGGTACTTCCTTTTTCTCACTAGCTGCTGGTGTTTCACTTGTAACCATACACTAATTGAATAGCACATTGACAGGTCCGCATGCCACAGTCCTCCCACTTCTGATTTCTTTTTTGCATTTGTGTACATCTAGGTGTGAAGGGGGGGAAAAATGCCAACAACTATCAGGAGAAACAAAACAAACACACATGCACATAGCACTTCCAAACTGGTCTTGAGAGCAAACAATAGCAGTAAGGGATAATTACCACTCTCAGGGCTCTCAGATGATCAGGTCAGCGAAGCAGACACAGGAAAGGGGATTTCAAGAAACAAATAATACCTGTGCCTGAAACGGGAGCTTTGCTGTAAAGAGAAAAGAAACATATGCTCTTCAGCTGGAATGGCTTTCTTATGTTGCTCAGAAGTGACTGGCTCATCCTCAGTGTAAAGGACTGGTGTTATATTAACTGTTCTGTATCAGTTTCCTTTCCGAGTCCCCTGCCTGAGCCATCAGGTTATTTCGTTTCTGACAGGCAGCACAAACAGGAGACTAGGGTAACTCAAGTCCCTGCTGCTGCTGAGCAGACATCCATCTGTGTTTCCTGGGGATACATACATACACACACACACACATATATATATATATATGTACACGTACACACACATGCTGTCAGGGCCGGATGTGGCTGAACAACATTGGTCAGGAACTGGGACAGGTGGTGACAGCAGACTGACAAATGCAAGTCCCTAGTTTTCACAGGGTACCACATTATCTTGAGGTTCTTTCTAGGATCCCTGATGTCCTGCTCCTTCTTTTCTGCCAGCTGACCTTGGCCAAAAGGGATGCATGCAGTCACAGCAGTCTTCTCACTTTCCTCACTGAGAGCAGCAATTCCCCCAGCAACTCAAGGATGCAAAGAAGCTCTGGGAGAGCCCTGATTATCAAAGCACAGGCAAAAATGTGTGCTCTGCAAGTAGTTTAGAAAAATTTGGGTCCATCATCATTCTCCTTGTTCTCATGTGGTCTTGTTTATGCTTAAGCTAGCATTCCAAAACAGGCACTGCCAGCTTCTGCATCATGATGGCTACAGAGTTGGCTCTTTTATTATGTACCCATTCCTAACTGAAAAAAAGGCATTTGCCCCAGGGGAAGAAGGAGGTGAGCTACTGTCTGAGCTCTTTTCTGTACCACCCTCTACCTCACATGGCTTCAGAGCCAACATATACAAAGTTTCTTTTGCCTTCAACCTACGTACCTGAACATAGTCCCACTCGCAACTATTCCCTCCCTGTAGTTGTTTGCTCACTTCTCAGAATTCTGTTTCAGCTGTATATGGCCTGGATCCAGTGGAGAAAAAAGATCTCCCAGCACCAATGCTGTTGTTTGCCATAGACCTGGACTCTCTAGGTACAGGAGTGTTGGCTTCCTTGATAGACTGAGATTCACAGCTGAAAGTTAGGAGATTTCCCTGGAACTAGAGCTGGGAATTATACCCAAACCCTACATATAAGTAGAATAACGTCAGGGGAATCTGGACCTCCTTTGATCTTTATAACATCAGCCCCTCTCTCCAAGCTCAAAGCAAAGCAGATTGCAACTTGCCATCTTGGCCCAAATGAACATCAAGATAGATGCTGAAGACTTCTTTGTTCCTTGAATGTCAACTGTAAGTGTGAGTCATTGTGGCTTCAGGAAGGAGGGAACCTCTCAGACAAGGTCTTTCTGAGGGAGAGATGGGAATTGATAGCTGATGCAGAAGATCCTGTTTTAAAAATATGAAGCTAGATTCTTAAGGGCACTTGTCTCCCATTGATTCTTAAGAGCCTTATAAGATGCAGTCATAATGACTGAATCTGCAAAGAATTAATTTTGAGGGAACCTGAGTACTTTGTTCCACCTGGTTGCAGTGCTTAATAAAACACAATATCCATATATTGCCTAGATAACAGCTTAAAGCTTGGTCGTACTCTTTGTCTCCTGATCAGTGGTCCCTTTCTTCACAACCAGATCCACTTTCTTGGGTTGCAAGGTGCGATCATTCGCCTCTCAGTACAGCTCCTTGTCTTTTTCTCATTAAGTGACTTCAATGGGATTTCTTACATGAGGGTGGAGTAACTTAACAATGAACAACTTGGCAAAATTGGGCTTTATGTAATTACTTGAGGATTTGGCCCAACATACTGGTACAACATGAGATGTATCTCATGATCTTTCACTTGCGTAACCCTCTTCCTCTTGTTGTTTATTGTCATCCCTTGCTGGGTTAGTTCCTTGGGGCAGAGACCTTTTATTTAATTAGTCTGGAAAGGGCCTGGCACACCTACAGAGCCATATTAATAATGAGAAAGAGTACTAACCTACCCACAAGAAGATGTGAGCTTCCTTGCAAGATATGTGACAGGGTACGACCACATTGATCAGTCATGCTCTGACCCAATAGGGCTCACCTTGGTTTGTCTTGGGTAAAAAACTTATCACCAATATGTCCCCAGGCTTTTTTCTACTCTTATGTTTGGAGAAATGTCATTATGATAGATCACCTGCTGATTAGATTTACCTCAAATAATAAGCTAATAAGTGTTTCTTCCAGCTTCTGAAACTCCCTTTCCAAGACATTGGAAGAGGGAAAAAATAGCAAGTGGACAGCAGGTTTCATGGAGTTTGTCTCCGAGTGATTTTTATCTGATGGCTAATTGACTTCTAATAGGGTAGCACTAAGCTTGCAGCAGGAGCTCCCTTATTAGTCATAGAAAAGAAAAAGAAAGAAAAGAGAAAACAAAGGAAGAAAGGAAGGAATGAAGGAAGAGAAAAAAGAAAGAGACAGAAACAGAGAAAGAGACAGAAACAGAGAAAGAGAAAAGAAAGAGAAGAAGAGAAGAGAAAAGAAGAGAAGAGAAAAGAGAAAAAAGAAAAGAGAAAGAAAAAAAAAGAGAAAGAAAAAAAAGAAAAGGAAAAAGAAAAGAAACGAAAAGAAAAGAAAAGAAAAGAAAAGAAAAGAAAAGAAAAGAAAAGAAAAGAAAAAAGAAAAGAAAAGAAAAGAAAAGAAAAGAAAAGAAAAGAAAAGAAAAGAAAAGAAAAGAAAAGAAAAGAAAAGAAAAGAAAAGAAAAGAAAAGAAAAAAGAAAAGAAAAGAAAAGAAAAGAAAAGAAAAGAAAAGAAAAGAAAAGAAAAGAAAAGAAAAGAAAAAAGAAAAAGGAAAGAAAGCTTAAGCATGTGACTTATTAGCTGCCCCAGAGAAAACAGAAGCAGGTGAAGATTTCTGTGGTGTCTGATAGGGCACAAACTGACTGAAGCTGTTCCTATAGGTAGGGCATTCTTGTGTGGATTTTCTAATGTCTAACAAGGGCAGACTTCACATTGGTGCCTTTCTTTCAACAAAATCTCCAGCTCCAGTCAGTTGCCTGTTTTATGACAACTTAGAGAAGCTGTGTATTGAAAGAATTTAAACACTTAAAGCATCTCTAGCCCTGCTATCAAATGTGACTGAATTCAGTTAATGGCTTCCAAAGTTACCAGGCAGACACACAGACATGCACACACATCCCAGCACAGAGAGTGATCTCCTGAGCCAAAGTTCCAGAGGAAAGCAAGCCTAACAAGAGCAACACGTCCAACTCTCCCTTTCTCACACCCCAGGTGTGAAACACTCATCTGCACCCACATTGAAGATCAGATTTTGCAAAGAGCCCAGTAACAGACAACCTAACAACCCTCATTCAGCCTGTGCATCATGCCTTGCCAAAAGCAGCGTGTTTTCCTTTGTTGCTGCTTAAGAAAGTGTCTAGCTTGAATCAAGAGGTGTCATTGACTTTCCCTTTTTGTCCCATCCAACAAAGCCAGCATGGCAAAACAGAACTGGAAGAGCATGCTACATGTGTGGCTTTTTGCTGTTTATACAGCAGAGCCTGAATTTCAAAGGACATGTTTTGGAGGCTCTCTATACTCTTAGTTAGGAGAAACGTAGGCACCTCCAAAAGGCAATTCAGACATTACATGGACTGAATGCAGGCTTCTCAGTCAGAGGCCAGAAAAACAGATAATTGAATCCAGCTCAGAATGTGGGTTTTTTCTTTTTTTTTTAAGCTGAAAAGAGCCCCAAAGTCATCAATCCTTACCATCTTCCTCAGTTCACCTGATTGTTTTGATAGCTCCCAGGCTGTGGATGTCAGCTTTTATCAGAGACAGAAGACAATCTGAATGGCAACAAAACTATGCTGGGAATAAAACAGAAGTCTATTAAAAAAAAAAAAACAACAACAAAAGAAAACCCCATCAACAACCAAAAAACAAACAAAAAAAAAACCAAACAAAAAAAAAAAAAACCAGAAAGGGGAAAAAACAACAACGCACACTAAAATATTCCATGTGCTCTTATGGTGGGTTGCCCTCGGCACATAGAGAAAGATTGTAACTAGGCACAATCTGATAAGGCAGAATGCAACTAGGCAACCACCAAAAAAGAGTGGGGAAAAAAGGACAGAATCAGCATACACACAAGAAAGAAAAAGGTAGAAGAGAAAGGTGAAGCTGAGTTTCTGTGCATAAAACATCACTATTCATGGAGGAGCAGATGTTAATAAAACTTTGCAAGGGTTTCCAAGTGAGGCCACGAATGACGCTGCAGTTTGGAGGCCGCACAAGGATGCCTGTTGTAGTCTAGCTGGTTTTCTTTCCCTTTTTGTTACATGGTGGAGAAACACACGCTAACCGCATAATCACAAGACACCCTCGGCACCTCCTTCCCCCTCTCTTTGCAGGTCTCATCCCATTGTCAAACCTTGTCATTAATAGAGGCCTTGATCCTGCAATGCGAAGTGTGCACGGGATGGCTGGTTCTCACAGGGTGAGCTGCTCTTCACACAGAGAGCAGTTTTTTGTGGCGGGATGTGGAAGAAGGCTGTTGTACCACCAAGATTTCGGCCGAGGTCTCAAAGCTAGCTTTGTTCCCAACTTATGGCTTCCCAACAAAACCTGTGGATGTTAGCACATAGTTAAAAGTTAAACTCCAGTGGATCTAGACCTGAGTTCACTAAGGACAATTACCATTTCCTAGCACATGAGCTCTGATCACTGATTAGGAATTCGACGCACTACTGCAATGAATATTAATGCTAATAATCATAAGCTTGCAACTCTGGTTCAAGCAGACTTCCTATTGAAATTATCCAGGCCTCTGCACATCCTGAGAAAGCGTGTCTCCTTACAAAATGGAAATGTGATCCTGCAGTCCTACCCCATGGTAGCAGTCAGGCCCAGGAACAGCGCCAAACAGCTCAGCAAGATGAGCCTGTACAAGGGCCATTTTACATAAAGGAGGAGTAATCGTGGAAACACGGTTCTCTGGATTTGAACCAAGCCCCTGAGTCACGGAGCAGGACCCCCCTGCTGTAATTTCAGTAGAAACACAGAGCAACGTGGGAACGCGGCCTCATGTGAAGAGACGAAGGGCAAAATCCCTTATTCTGGGGTTTTCAGGCAAGCTCTTTCACACCAACCTGATGTTTGGCTCTGAGAAAATCACTTTGCTTGCTTAAGTTTGTTCGTTTTTTTAAATTAATACTGAAAATGGGTTTCGACACATTTTTCCTCACGGGGGTGTTGGGAGGCTAAGTTAATAAATGCTTGCCAAGCGGTAGGAGATTCTCAGATGAATCTCACTTCCCCTGGATGTGTACCATGCTCTTTGCGGCCGTGTCTGAACGCTTACGCATGTATAATTAAGAAGGACCATGATAACAGAAAGTGCAAAGCGCTGCTGCTTTCTCACTGCATAATCATGTCTTGGAGGTGGGTGGCCCAAGAGGGAAGCATTGCATCAGGTGCAACAGGGTTTGCTGCTGAGGTGTGTTTTGAGAACAGTCACTTTTTGTCTTTCACCAAATTGGGGCTAGGTATAACCTTCAGATTTTACACTATATGCTAATTAAACCTTCCCTGGGCATTCAGCTATTCCCTCCAGCCCCTGCTTGCTCTCTGTGCACAAACCCTCTACAAGCCTACACAAGCACCCGTCAGCTTTCATTATAAATTACCTGCAAAATCCACACTCTCCTGCTTTCATGTAAAAAAAACCACCAAAAAAACCCAAACCCTGCCCCAAAAAAAAAAAAAAAAACCAAAAAAAACCCCAAACCTAAGATATAAAAACCATCGTGAAAGCCAGTGAAATAATCTGTTGCCTACAAATCAGGCCAGGGACAGTAGGAATTAGACCTCCCACATCACATTAGCTTGGAGGGCTCTCCCTTCCCCTTAGCCTGCAGTGGAATTCCCATTCCTACCACCACAGTGGAAGCCAGCCCTGGCCCGGTGTCTGCATACCACCCCTCCTGTAGCTGCAGTCTGTTTACTTCAGGATTAAAAAATTAGGGGGGGGGCAGTGGGGCGGATGATTGTGAACTAACAGCCATCTCTTTGTTGTGTGTGGTATAGGCAGGGCAGGTGGAAGAATCCTGCCTTGGTCAGAGGCCAGGTTGCACAGCCTCCCCAATCTATTGCCACCAAGATCTGGGTGATCTTAGGTGAGGTAACATGTTAGGAAGAGGAGAAAAGGCAGGCTGGGTCAGGCAGGCCAGCAAGGTGGGATTCGTGTGTTCCCAGCCTTAAACACTCTATATGACATAGTCCCCAGTTTTATATGATAACTGCTCCCCTGCCCATAAGCTCTCACAGCAAAGATGATCCTTACTGATGTGTAGGTTCAACCTGAGCTCAACTCTGCCTCGCTAGTTGTTGTAATACATAGCCATGGCACTGTTTTATCTCATTGCTGTTGGTTCCACACTTCATATTACCAATGATAACCCTGCACACGTGTAGACAGCTCTAGATGGTTATCATGTCACACTTGCAAAGTGGAGATACCTCCTAGGCAAGTGATACAATTCAAGCCCACAATGTCCTTGTGGCCCAGGGGCCATCCCAATGCTGTGAGAAGCATTGGGTTGTTGTCGCCATCTGTGTGTTGTTCCCCTTTCCCCACTCGTGTCTCACCCTGCCAGCCAAGATAGTCTCTATTGCAATGACTCCCATCAGCACTCCATGCACTCGTGTGCCAGCCTCCTTGATGAAGAGAGGAAGGAGGAGGAGGAGGAGAACTGTGAGCAGAGCCAGTGCTCCAGGTTCCACAGTCTGCAAAACTGAGGGCTTGAAAACACTGACTCAAGTCAGTGGGTGCCAACTCACCAAAGCCTGTACCGCACCCTCTCTTTTTGGCATACCTGAAGCAAACACTGGGGAGCCTTCAAAATGAGGGCTGTACAATCATTAAGATCTACAAAACAGCTTGCAGGACTCTGCCAGACTGGGTGCTGCATCAAGACTATGGGGAAGGCTGGAGTCTGCAGGGTATTTTTGGAGAAGGGATGCAGTAGGATCTCAGATATTCGGGTATTTCACCCACCGAGTTTTCCAAGAGAGAATGACAAAGACCAGGTGGATGGACAGACAAGCAGCAGCCATGGCCATGCGCACTCATTGACTCCTGCACATTCATCCACCACAGATACAACTTAGCAACAAAACCTGGAGGTGGGCATTCAGTGGTGAAGCCAGTTAAACCCTGAAAACTCCTACGCCAAACACTTCCCTAAATATACAGCTAAGTATGTTACACAGTAAAGAGTCAGCCATAGCATCTTGCTCAGATCTGGCCCTTGAGGAAAGGCAAACTGCAGAAAAGGGAGCAGGATCACCCAAAGAATGATAAACAATTCAGTTTAAGAGGTGGAGTGCAGAAGACAGGCACTGAAGACATAGTCTAATCAGCTTCAGACTTCCTGAGCAAAGCAGGGGCTCCCCTCCATGAAGAACAGGCCATGCAGGGACACTGGTTCCCATCCAGAGCCTCAAGGATTTTCCTAGGGACCTGAAGGGGATTTTGGATAGCATGCTGAAAAAGGGGTTACAATTCTACTGAGCCCTGTTGTGTTTCTTAACGCAGTAGTTGATTAGGGAATTATTTCAAAGAATCAGAAAGGATGTCAATAGGGATATCAATGTAATATACTAAAGTCAGTTGATTATTTTCCCACTGCACACGTGCACATTACAGTGAGGAGGACAATACAGCACCACCACATCTAGGAGAAAAACAACCAAGGGGACAGGCCAGCTCTCCTTGGGAGCTCCTGGGCAGAGAGGATGTACAGAACCTGAACATGCAGAAAAACACTTACAGAAACGGGAGACACTCGTGTCTCTTGGATATGATGGGTCTGCAAAAGCAAAGATGCCCGATAGCTGCTTTTGCATAACAAATTAATTTAGTAAATATGATTATAAAGAGTCTAAAGCAATACCTATAGACCTGTCAAAGTCTCATAATTCTTCCCTTGAAGAACCAAGCCCTCAGCCTACGCCCACATTCAGAGCTCACATCTCGTTGGCCCTCATTAGATATCCTGTATGGTAGAAGGCCAGAGGGCTGCCAATGCCCAGTGGAAAAGCAGCAACCCCAGCGATGTATCTAGGTTCATGAACCCCTTTGATAGTTGCATATTTTTCTCTTGTGGTTTGCTGGCAAACAAGATGCCTTCTCAGCCATTCCCAGCAATGAGTTCTCTGACAAATTGAGCGCCCTCACTCATGATCCTCCCCTTTCAGTTATCCAAAAGTCAGATCGTTATTTTCCATAATGGATAACGGCTGTTTGCCTGAGGGGCAACTTGTGCTCTCCTGAGCTTGCCATGTAACTAATAAGTAATTGTTGGTTTAGGGATACTGTGCAGTCTTGTGTTTTTCCTTGGAGACATCAGACAAGATGAGAGAAATTCTTTCCAATGTTGAGAGTATTAATAGTAGGAAGAGGAGGTTTTAAGAACTGCTGACAAGTATCAGCCCATAAGCGTTATAGCTGAACCCGTCTTCAGGCACCTCAAGGTCAGAGTGGGGGACTGACTTACCCATGAAGTTCCTTCCCGTGCTTTTTACTGCATTTGTTACTTTTCCTTCCATTCTGCTCCCTACAGGTCCCAGTACCACCTCCCTCTGGAGGTGTTCAGACACCTTTCCATAATGCTGGAGGGATCATAACCAATATCTGCTTGTACAGTTGCATCAGCCAGAAGCAAACCAAAGGCAGAAGCAGAGACAACAACCTTCATAGATACCCAGCTCTGCAACCTGGGAGGTTCACATAACCTCCGGCTGGAAACACTGCAGTGTTTCTGAGCCACCCAGGACCTCATCTACAGAGACCAGTTTGCTGCGGTCTCTTGCCACCTAGCTGTACTCTTTAAAGACATAATCAAATGGATTCCTGAAAACAAGCCCTGACTGTGAAGTTTCACTACAATCTCTAACACACCTGCTAACGCAGCTATTGCCTGGCTGTGCGCTATCAAAGGTGTAATAACATGGCCGCATCCTGCTAAAGCTCCAGGGGAAAGCTTGAACAGAAAAGCCTTCATAGTCTTAAGGCAAGGAAAATATTATTGCACTTCCACAAAGCAGCTTCCCTTCCTCCAGAACAACCACCTCAGGTCTTTCATCTCAGTGAGCTCTTGGCATTTATTATTTTTGCGCTTTTTCGCATCGAGAAATGATTATTTTTGTTCTTGCTCCAAGATCACTCCTTATTGTTAGTTAAATAAATCAAATTGGTGGAGAAAATAGCAAATGTTTAGCAAAAAATGTATTTCATCAAACTGTCTGATCCTGGGGATCCCAGGTATTTATTCAAGATGGAAAACCTACACAGCTGGATTGATATATATATATGTTTATATTTTCATATATATATATACTCACACACACATATATGTACATATACATGCACACACATACATACATATATATATATATATCATAGGTGTGTGTACATTCATGTGATAGCTAATATCAAGCCTCTCTCTCTTTGCTGCTGGAAGTCATCGTGTTTCTTGAGTACAGACCTAGGGACTGTCTCTTTCATAGGTAACAAATAGGGAAAGTCCCAAAGACTCCCACTGATTTCATTTCCCCTGGGAAATTTAAGTTTTGTCTGCAAGAGTGGCAAGCACTTCACTGGGAAAGGAGAGGAAATGAGATCGCGTTCCCATCTGCCTCACTCTGTGCTTCCCCAGCAAAACTTCTCTGCTAAACTTTGAGAAGGCTGATACGGATGGTGAACCTTGAAAAAAAAACAAACCTAGGTTTCTGGGGGACCGAGGAAATTCTGCACGTGTCGCTGGATACACCATCGCTTCTGGAGCATCCCTCAGTGCCAGGTGGCTCACTGCTGCCTTTTTTAAAAACACTTTTTTAAAACCACTGCTGTAGTTTTATAGAGCAGATTAATTTTTGCTTTTTATTCACCCTTTGATCAAGACCAACTCCAGCAGCAGCCAGTGGGCTCTGCAGGCTTCCCTTTTGGATCCGACCCATTTTGGGTACTGGTTTCTGCAGTAACCATCCATGCATGCTTTAAGGCATGTTGTTGTTTCTCATACATCTATTCACTTAACAAATTAGCACAGTCTAGTCTTATGCAAATTGGAGGTTCGATTTCCTTGTGTATATTGAAACTCTTCCTCTGCCTTTAACAGCCAATGCGCAGTTACTGTTATTTCCCTACTAGGATGGGTTTTCATTGTTCGCTGCAGGCTGTAGAAGTTAATACATGTGAACACAATCCAAGTAAGCCAAACATTTGTTTTACCATATACGGAGTAAAACATGGGGACAACAGAGAGAGGAGGGATTGGGGCAAGACGAGAAAGGTCAGATCCATTTTCTTTCAGATGACAGAAAGCAAAAAATAAAAAGGATTTAAAAAAAAAAAACTTACTATCTGATAGTTTGAGAGAAGGGAGTACAACTAATTTCCTGCACTGAGCTCAAACACAAAACGGCAGCTGCCCATCAGATGCCTCAAAGGAGAGACAGAGGGTACGTCTCACGTGTGAGGGCAGAGTATGGGGAAAACAAGGTATCGTTTCCTTTCAGTAGTGTGCAGTGATCATAGAATCATAGGAACATTTAGGTTAGAAGAGACCTTTAAGATCATTGAGTCTAACCATAAAACGAACACTGCTAAGTCCCACTAAACCATGTCCCTAAGTGCCACACCTACATGTGCCACAAAGCCCATGGGTCAGTTTTCTAGGTGAAAAATAGAAACTTGTTTACAATGTCCACAGCAGGCCTGGAGACTGTAGAGATGAGAAAAAGAAGGAAAACTTTATGAGGGCAGGAGAGAGACTGCAAGGAGCCAATCCCACAGCAGACCACAGACTAGATCCTACAACCCCTAAACCCCAGCTCCAGGCTTTGACCGCTGGACAATAAAACCTGCCACCCAGCTGCTGTTTTCACTTGATTTCAGCCAAAAACTGGGGCCTCATTTCCATACAAATGTTATTTTGTCAGGGGAATTGTAATATGTCCTTTGCCAGCACAGTTAAAACACCACAGTAGATGCTATTCTGATGACAGCTGTCAAAATAAGTAGATAGATTAACTAACAGATAGACAGAAAGAGTTTGAAATAAGGAAGATATCTACAGAGAGAGAGTGAGAGAGATGGATAGATAGATGAGCAGGAAGAGCTGGGAATCTAGAAGATTAGATAGATAGATAGACAGATCTTGGCATAAAGCACTTGCATCAAGGTGCAGTTGGCAGCTCTGATTTAATGCATCATTTGTTCAAAGTTCTCATCTCTCTCTCCCTTTAAGTAAAATGAAGTTGTTTGTTATGTGTTACAGAACAAATCTGTGTGTGGGCTCCCTCAGGGTCATAGGATTGCATGAGGTAAAGGGCTTGATCCTGCCGAGTTCCCAGCACCCTCGCCTTCTTCTGAAATGCAGGGCAAAGGGATGAAGCCCAGCATCAGTACTCAAAAAGCCGAACACCCTGGAAGCCCTGGCCAGTGCTGGAAGGAGGCAGGACACAGGGAGGAAGGAAGGAGGGTGGATTGTGACTTACCCACATCATCTCATAACCTGCCTCAAGATGTATTTAAATTATAAATAAGTAGTAAGATTCTTTCTGTCAACACATTTCAATTTAGGACTTCTGGTTTGGCAAACAGTTTCACAAGAAAGCTCCTTACAATACCCAAGGCAGCGTGAACACAGAGGACTCATGGCCACTCTTCTGCATCACAGAGCACCCTTTCCAATTTCACCTGTGAAATGCTTCTTATAATTTGTTTAAACTTTGAGGCTCTCAGAAGGCTGCTTAACCTTGATTTTCATTTAAAGCAACTATACCTTGTTGCTGTGCTGCATTAAACCCCAGCACAAATGTCTTTTTGTCATTCTAGTGCCATACCCCGACACAACAGAATCATAGAATGGTTTAGGCTGGAAAAGACCTTTAAGATCATCAAGTCCAACCATTAACCTGGCACTGCCAAGCCCACCACTAAACCACATCCCTAAGTGTCACATCTGCATGTCTTTTAAGCACCTCCAGGGATGGTGACTCCACCACCTCCCCAGGCAGCCTGTTCCAGTGCTTGGCCACCCTTTCTGTGAAGAAGTTTTTCCTAATATCCAATCTAAACCTCCCCTGGAGCAACTTGAGGCCGTTTCCTCTCATGCTATTTCTTGTTACTTGGGAGAAGAGACCGACCCTCACTTCAGTGCAACCTCCTCTCAGGCAGCTGTAGGGAGCCATCAGGTGCCCCTGAGCCCCCCCTCTGCAGGCTGACCCCCCCAGCTCCCCCTGCAATCCCATCCCAGCCCCTGCCCCAGCCCCTGCCCGGCTCTGGACACCTCCAGCCCCTCAGTGTCTGTCCTGCAGTGAGGGGCCCAATGCTGAACACGGGATTCGAGGTGCAGCCTCACCAGTGCCCAGCACAGGGGGATGATCACTGCCCTGGTCCTGCTGGCCACACCATTTCGGGTGTTTTAACAAAGACAGCTTTATGCAAAGCGTGGAGCTGGGGAAATGAAACAATGCAAATAAAAGACTGTAATTCTTCTATTAAATAATGTTGCTTTCTTCTTCCTGCCTCCTCCACTGCCAGTCTCTACCTGCTGGCCCACCTCCACTCTGTTTCAAGGCAGGGGTAAAATTCACACTGATTTCAACAGGAGCAGAAATTTTTGCAGCCTCCATAGGGACTTGACTAGTGACAGGGCCCAACAGTGAAATTAGTTTAGGAGTGACAATTTTATTTTGCCCTCTTTACACCCATAAGCCAGGATTGTTCTCAGCCATCCATAATGAAGACTCAGCTTTTACACTAAGGATGGTGAGGCTGGGTGAAGGTTTCAGCTCACGGGAAAAGCCCCACCTCCAAACTTGCTCACGAACAAGAGCCATCCTGAGCTCTGCAGAAGTGTGCTGGAAACTTACCCAGACCAGATGGCCCTTTGTGGTATTTCAGCACATCCTGCTTCTTGTCCTACCTTGGAGGAGTGAAAATGAAAATATGAATATACTTTCCAAAACCTCAACATAGTTTTAGTGCAAGGGTGGGGAAGGCAAAGCTGTGGGTTTGGGGTTTTTTTTGCATTGCACATCCACAGAAAGTTCAGTCTTTTTTTTTATTTTTTATTTGCACCAGTGCCTGATTAGCCTTTGTGAAAGACAACAGACAATGCAACACTGGGTCTTGGAACATGTCATTTGTCCACTGGAAAAAAAACACATTTTCTTAGCCAAAGTTACCTAGTTGTTGCCGTGGCTGCCTTCTTGACCACTTTACATGGCTAGATAACCCGAGCAGTGATGCAGAATTGCCTAGCATAGTTTGGGGAGGAAACACTCCAAGAATTTCAGGTTTTCTCCTTGCTTGGAAAACTGATGGACCTGATATCTCCAGCCACATCACATAAAATCCTGCATTCATTTTATGGCAATAGCTTTTTCCCTCAGCACTGTGTGGCAATGCTTAATTAACAAATGCTCAGACCTGAGGAAAGACGTGAAAGATTGGAGATGTTTGAGGTGTATCACCAAAAGTATTTTCAAAGAGGTCACCAGCAGTGATTCACAGTGAATTACAGCATTTTCCAGCAGCATAGCCAAGCATAATAAGTGCAGAGGAAAAAAAATGATGAGAGTCAAAGCAAAGCAAAACGAGAAGTTTGAAGGTTTTCATTTGATTTTAATGAAACAAACAAACAAAAAAAAATCATTTGAGTCAGCCCAAAACATTTTCTTCACCTGAAAATGAAATGCTGAGTATCATTTGGAAGTCATTTAAAATTTTACTTTCTTTCTTATCAGTGGTTTCTGAATTAGGTCAAACCTTCAAAGAAAATGCCATTTGGAAATGAAAACTGAAAAAGCTTCAGTTCTAAAAAGTCAAATCAAATTGTTATTTCCATAAAGAAAACATTTTACCCTAAAAATACCTACATGTCATGATTTTTGAACACTTCCCTTATTTATTTTGGTCACAAATTTCTTCAGCCAATTCAACCAGTGATATGGTCCCTGGTAAAAATATACTATTTATTAAGAATATATACATTCCACTCCACACCATACAGTACAAAACAGTAATTGCTCATCACCAAAAGCTGAATTTAGTACATAAGCATGAGACAAAACAGCACTTCCAATCATCACCAGTGCTCTGGCCAAAATACACAGCAAGTAACACACTCTGTACCAAACCAGACCATAACCAGAGTGGGGTTTTGTGACCATTATGCTAGGGAAAGGGCTCATGGACAACATGATGCCCACAGGCAGAAATTCAGGATCACCCCTGAGCTTGTATGGTTCTACAGTAACGTTTGCACTTCAAAAAGCTGGTCAAGTGTCAAGAAAAAAGCTACAACCCATGACCCTCACATTTTCCCTGGTGGTCCTCATAGCAGGAAGTTTGGAAATGTAACAAAAAATCACTCTTCCAAAGGTTATGTAGACATTGCTCCTAATAGAAGCAGCCCTCAGCTTAGTATCTGGGTATTTGCCTACCTAAAAGTGTGCTGAAAGGTAGGGGAAATACTGGAGTGCTGGGGGTTTTTAACTTTTTCCTGAAACCTTGCAGTCAAATTATACCTGTCTCACTTATGAATTTATGCCATTAAAAAAAAGGTTTTAATAGAAAGTGCTGTTACTCTAAACATGCTGCACAAGAGAAGGTTTATTCTTACTTTAGGCTTTGAGAACTTCTGGCTCAACGGCCACGTGTGTCATGTTGGATGCTGGATATTTCGCCCCTAGGGTAAGGGGCACAACCCACGTATTTATGCATGTGCTGAAGTGCAGTTACCCTGACCACCCTATCAGCCTATCTCGTTATCAGCACCTCTATCTGCCTGTATATTTTATCTCATCATTCTCTATTTATTTTTATTGCCATGATATCTGAGATCCTGCCTACACTCAGCTGCCAACGTCTAGAGCTTGTGTGCTACACGGGAGGGGAAGGCATGAGGAGCGGGTGCAAGGCTCAGTCTGGCCAGACATAATTGTATAACAAAGGCAGATTTGAAGCATCATCTTGCCTCTACAAAGTGCAAATCTGTGTGGGTTTGCCTTTTTTTTTTTTTTTTTTTGGCTAAGGCGTTGTTTTTCTACAAGGTGATTGTGTGGGGAGGAGCAAAAAAGGTATTCAGCTTGCTTCCAAACAACTCAAATTCACCCAACCCATGTCAAGAGATATTTTTAAAAAAACACAAACTTTTTTTTTTCCTCTCTGACATTTGTTTTTCAAACCATCCATTCCCCAGCCGTGTGCTTTGCTTGTCTCTGGGTGTTAAATACAGGGAGGCAACGTCTAATTGTGGTTTTCCTGAAGGTGCTGAAATATTTAAAATGCATGCAGGTTCGAGGTCAGTGTCCTGGAAGTGTCAGCTTTCTCCCTTGGAGGAAGCCGGTGTGAGTGGTACCTCGTGAATCACTCTCCCAAGGCTGTCTACCTGAGATTCTCAAATTCTGCCTGAAGGAGGAGAGAAACGTGGCTCAAACGTTATTTATCACCCCTGTCTTTCAACAGTGCTAGCAGAGTCATCCAACATCTGCAGCACCACCGAGAGACTCCCATCCACGCTGTCAAGGAAGGTCACACAGAGGTAACTGAGCGCTGCTGCCGTTAAATTTCTCTTGACCCAATGGGTTGTTCCCCCCTTAAATCAAACTCTTGGAACAGCCTAAGTATGTTTCCAGGGGACTCTTTTTTTTTGTGCTCATCTCTCTAGAAATGGGAGGCAAAAGGCAACACGAGAAACTTATTTTTGTGGGCTCTCTGCTGGTGTTCTCAAGGCACAAACCCTCAGTTCCAGGCTGGCAAGGCCTCTGTTAGCAAATATTAAAATGAAATGACAATGTCAACACTTTTTATTACAGCATACTTGATTCATGCTGTATCTTACTTGAAAGACCAGATGGCCTTACAAATGTCAGTAAGTTATGCCCCACGTCAAGTAGGTGGAGCTATTATTAGTAATAGATCAAACATAACTAAGATATTAGATTGGGATTTACACCCCTGCATTCCTGGATTATAGAGGAGCAGCTGAAGGACTTGTGAAAATACACAAATTTGGCTCATCTAGGTCCACTTCTCTTTCCCCACCAGTACCCGATGCCTTGGAAGAATCCAATACATCACCGTGCCTTAACAGCCTTCCAAAAATCTGTCCTAAAAATGATGCCCAATCCATGAACCTGCCAAGATACCTACCTTTCAGGATAAGCCTTCTGGAAGCATTTTAGACTGATTCCCTGCATTGCACAGAGCCTAGTGCTGTCCCTGGAGTCTCTCTGTTGAGATAAGCAACTCTCTTGGAAAAGCAATGGTGTGGTCTCCCTTCTTCATTTTGGTGGAAAGTCTACCCTACCCCAACACTAGGAGGAGAGGAGAGGAGAGGAGAGGAGAGGAGAGGAGAGGAGAGGAGAGGAGAGGAGAGGAGAGGAGAGGAGAGGAGAGGAGAGGAGAGGAGAGGAGAGGAGAGGAGAGGAGAGGAGAGGAGAGGAGAGGAGAGGAGAGGAGAGGAGAGGAGAGGAGAGGAGAGGAGAGGAGAGGAGAGGAGAGGAGAGGAGAGGAGAGGAGAGGAGAGGAGAGGAGAGGAGAGGAGAGGAGAGGAGAGGAGAGGAGAGGAGAGGAGAGGAGAGGAGAGGAGAGGAGAGGAGAGGAGAGGAGAGGAGAGGAGAGGAGAGGAGAGGAGAGGAGAGGAGAGGAGAGGAGAGGAGAAAACACTCATCTTCTCTACTTGTTAGTGCTTTTCTGGCAAGATGGCCTCAGAAATCTTCATGTCAAGATTCCAGTGGGAAGTGGTACAATAATTTGACAGCTGAATTGGTAACTATGTAGTTGAAAGCCTTTAGATCTACATGGCCAGCCAAGAAGTCCGGCTCTCCACTCTGCGTGTGTGTGTGCGTGCGCATGAGGTTTTTACATGGCATCACTATTACTGTTCACTGTTCTGCCTGGACAGAAATGTGCAATCTCATTCATGGGTACTGGTCAATATGTCACTCATAGATAAAATAAAGCTTTTCTTACACTGGATATCTCTATAGGATGTCTAAGGAGAGCAGTAAAATGTCACGAAGCCTGTTAATGATGAGATTTCTGAAGTCAGACTGTTTTGGCCTAGCTTGATTATTGATCACAAACACAGCAGATTAAGCCCAAGAATGATCTAGGGAAAAAAATGACCCTTCACTAGAAGAAGAGGAGGTGTTCCATGCAGAAACTGAATAAAAAATTAAGAAGAGTTAACATTCATTTTTAATTATGTGCTGAAATTTTTTTACAAAATGAATTATAGATCAAGGCAAAATATTTTGTTCCATTTTACCCTCTAATTTTTATGTTAATTGGCTCAATTTATTTTTCTTGGTTTTGTTTTTTTAGGGTAAGTCAGGTTTTTTTGAAGAGTACTTTTTCAAAATTAAAAGTCAAACATTTTGCTTTCAAACCATGAAAGCAAATACATTTCCAAAAAAGCAGCATTTTTAAAATGTTGAAATTATACACTTGGGGATTTCCCCACAGCTTTGTTCGGTCAGCTCCAAGCCCAGTTTTTTAAATGAGTCTCCATGTCTTTCACATGCCATTTTTTAGTAAATCTAACTTAACAAAATACCCAGCTGCAGGGAGACTACAAACTTGTTTGCTCCATGAGGACCTTGGTTCCTGTGAGAAGAAACCAATGCAATGCCATAATCTAACACCATCTTTAGTAGACAGAATTATTTTTCATGTTATTAACCTCTAACATTTTAAGACTGGCAACTGAAACAACCCACCAATTTTTGCAGTCATGCTTTGTAGGTTGGCATGCTTTTAGATTTAAAGACATATCAGGACTTTATCCTCAGAAAACAGTATTTCTCAGACAGAGCATCACCTAGTTCCTGCCATGGAAAAAAATACTGTAATATTAAGTATGTGTATTGTAAAAAGGGTTTGGGCATTTCTGAGGTCACTAATTGGAGCTGGATGGTGTCTGTACTTTTATGGCAGCCACTTTATTCTTTTCTTTCAGCTTTGAAGCTTTGAAATTACACTCAGAAATGTATTGTTATTCTTGCATAATGAAGGAGATACAATACTTGCATTCCAAATGCTTTTGCAATGTTTGATGACATGAGGCTAATTAGCCTCATTTTTCAGATGTACAAAAAGATGAGAACCTAACAATTTACAGAAATAGTCATTGGAGCCTAAACCTCTTTACAGCCATCCCAGATAAAGTCTTGAAAGCTAATGTGGGCAAGTTAAAAAATGTATATAATTAATGAAGGGCCACTTCATAGATTTGTGTCTACATGACCATAATTTTGTGACTATTTAAATGCACAGGTTAAAATAGGATTCAGGAGTCCTGACTTGATTTTAGTGCTTTAACAGTGCTTTAACTTTGAAATAACACCCCCTTAAGATGTGTGAAGCATTAATTCTATGTAGCTGAGACTCAAAGTATTTATGTGTTTATTTACTTATACAATGGCATTTCGAGCTCCTTTAACATCATTGCTGTGTCTGGGTGCCTCCAAATACATGCTTAGATGCTAGATAAGATAAATATTAAAATAGTTTGTGTCTATAATTATTGCACCTGCTGCCAAAAGCCCTTTTAATGCAATGTCTAAGACCAAAGAAAAGACCTGATTCATGTAAATTAGTCGATTGTAATAAAGCTGAGGAAGAATCATTGCAGCTCCAAGTACAACGTTAATGTAAAAATGAAGATGCCCAGATCTGAAAAGGTTTGGGCCTTGGAGACTGCTGAGATGCCATTTTAGGGGGAGGTTTTTAGGTGAGGAATAATATGAGTCTCCTTCCTGCTCTACCTACTGTATTCCTTGGAAAATTACTTGCTATTCAAGTAATGCCAGACCACTTTCAAACCAACCAGGAAGCCTGTGCAAAGGTCAAAGGTCAGCAAAATCACCCTTGCCTTGCATGAAGACAATTCTTGCAAATTTTGCACTGATGCCTGGGGTGGGACTTATCTCTCTTACCTCCAGATACGGACACAGCCCATATCTTCAGTAGAGCCACTCAGTGAAAAGAAATGGGCACTTCCAGGATGTGGATAGCATCCTAAAATGACTCTCTAAAATACATGTAAGATTCAAGCCTTAGAACTGCCTTTTTGTCACCCCTTACTGTTGAGGTATGCAAGACAACTACCTGTAATTAAACCTCTTTTCTGTAGCATCCAAAGTTGTCTGGGAAGAACCTCAAGCCTGATGACACATGATAGTTGACTAGATATACCTGAAAAGGGCATTTCTGCAGCTGGATAATTAACCTAGTCTAAAGACCTAACTCTAAGCATGAGGAGGTAGGGGAACACGCAAAATGAGCCAGGTAACACAGCAAGCACAGTCAGAAACCTCTTGTGAGAGACCTCAGGGGGAAAACTCAGTTTTCTGTGTCCTCTGTGAGCCACTGGCTAGCTCCCATTGATGCTGATGCTGGATTAGGACATCAGAGGACTCTAAATACACAACATTTTTCAGAAACAGGAGTATTGCTCCTGGATATTCTCTACAAAGAAAGTTTGAACACAAATGTTTTCCTTTTTTCATGCAGCTCAACTGCTTGGCATAATTCAGAACATAACTTCATTCTTTGGAATAATTCTAGCCTTAGTTTCACAGCTCTAACACCACCAAAATCAATTGCATTGATGCATTTGAGAGCAGAGATGAACTTTTTCTGACCACCTGAAAAGGTAAAGCACCCAGCCCAAGTGCTGACCCCAGTCCAGTATAAGTAAGAAGGTGTAACTCCACCTTCCACAGGTATGAAGGATGTATGAATGTACCAGGATACTGATATAAAAAAAACAGTGCCAGAGAAGGATCAGACATCCTCTTTTCCATCTCTTCTTTCATTGCTTGAGGATGCATGTGCTGTGAACATTTCAAAGGAAGACTACCACCATCATAACCACCCCTCACTGAATATCAGCTGAGTGTGGTCAAGATTACAGCCCAGGTTTCAATCTCCTTCGGGGAGTTTCTTTTTGAAAAGCCTCACACTCCAGGGCAGGCAATGGCATTTATTTATTGATCATCTCCGACAGGTTGTCTGTTCCTTTGAGGACCAAGAATGGCTGACAGCCCAGGCAATCTAACATCCGACCCTCGCTCAGGGCTAATCCAGAGCTGACAAACGAGGTAGGAAGCTTTCCATCAGCACCAGTGGCTTTGGAGATGGGCCTTAAGGGAGGGGAGAGGGCCTTTTCGGAAGCAACATCTTCCAGAAGATCAAGATCAAAATTGATTCATATTTCTCAATCAGCTACTGAATCAACTGAATCAATCATGCTGCACCTACTGCAGCAAGCTGCCTCTGTTTTGTTGAATGCACACAGCAGAGTTGGCAAATCATTACTTGAACAAAGGCTAGAGGCCACGGGAAAGCCTTAGGGATGGAGTACATCAGAGAGGGGAATGGACTCAGAAATGAATGAGCAGACACTTGAGTGCAGGGTCTCATTTCATGCATTTTTATACATAGGAAAAGTTTGGCTTTGGTTTAGCAAAAGGGATGCAGAACAAACTATTGTGCAGGTCAATCTGATTAATTGCATTTGTGGGTGCTCATCTACCTGACATATACTCTAATATGCTGAGGTGTGCTAGAGCTCACGCAAGCCTGCAAGTCTATCACATATACTCCTGACCCATTACCAAAGCTAGTGTGGGCACAAATGTCTCTACACCCAAGGAGCTGTGAAAAGGGCACATCCCTCATTCAGGTAATGCAGTCCGCCCACGTTCCTAAGCCATAGTCAGTCACCAAGCTGAAAGATGGTCAAAGATGATAGATACTTAAAATATATTACAGAACTATCTAAAAACACCTGGGAATCTTCGTGATTATTTTGCAACAGCAGAAATATGTTTATCTGGATTGATCTTAGCCCAAGCATTTATCGAAATTGATAAGCTTCTGTGGGCATAATAGATGTTTTCCCTTCCATGCCACTGGATTCTCATTGACTGCAGACTTCCCACTGCTTTAAAGGAAATACGGTTCGTGTTCCTAAGCCATCAGGAGATTTATGGTAGAGAAGAGAGAAAATTTGGGTATCCAGTGGCCTGAAGGGAGAACTTAGTCAAAGGAACCAAGTAATTCCTGGGAGTTAGCAGAGAATGAGACACAGCAATTGATTTTAGCAACACTGGGATGAAGACCTGATCCTCAGAGTTTGAAGGCAGATTTGAGTTGAAGGGTTATTCACCCTACATACACAGTAAAGGTGCATGACATCATGTCAGAGATGGGGATCAAGCAGACTAGAGGGAATGGAAAGAAAATTCAGTGAAAACATGGGATTTCCTGATCTTTCCAAACTTCATAAATCATGTCTGAGCTGCCGACACACTCTTTGCTGATCAATCATACCCCAGTAAGCACTTATACGCTTGACCAGCCTAAGGTCTTCAAAAAGTCAGAAGGCATGAAGACATAGCGCTTGTAGGCTTGGAAAGCTTATTGCCTCCTACGTGTCTTTCAACTCAGTTCTCCTGAATAAAACTTCCCAGAGACCAGCTACCTCCACTTGAAGCAGTAAGAAACAATTTGAGCAGATTTCTTCTGCATCATGGGCAAGTGGAATCTGTAGACATGCTGCTAAAGCCAGAAGGCAAGCAAGACATGACTGTTGGCCACTGTAAGGGCAAGAGTGGAGGGAAGGGATGCTGGAATGGTGACTCAGAGCAGAGATGCTGAATTTGATGCTTGGGGGTTGTATGATAAAACTTGGAATACATTTGCCAATGAGGTGACAAAGATAGATATCCTCCCCAGAGCCTGCATCCAGCTTTTACACTCCCTGATGCAAAAGGACAACTCTGCAGAACAAACATAACAGCCATTCCTGTGGGACATCCGTGAAATACCTATGCATATGCAACAGGGACAGATGCATGTCATCAGATCCATAGGTCTTCACCTTCCTCTCCCATGACCCTTCCGGAAAAGGTCTGCTAAAAACAAATAAGGTTGACAGGCCCATGTGCAAGCATAACTCTTTTGTGAAGTACAGGATTTTATAGAAAAGCCACCCTACGGAAATTAATAGACAACAATATCCCTATTATGTACTTATATATGGTAGACACAGTATGAAAATTCTTATAGAAAGGTTATCAGTGTCTTACAAACTTAATCGGGTTTTCATAAAGGAAAACATCCTGCCTGCTATTAATGGAAAGACCCTGGGTGACTGTTCAGAAATCCATCATGAAGTTCAGTCCCTTCTTCCTCATTTTTGGCTTTCCCATGGGCTCTGTTCAATTCCTTCTTGAGGATCCTCCTCCCTCCAGGCTCAGCATAATTTTATATTCCCTTCCACTTCCTGTCACATACTGGCACTTTAAAAAAAAGTCTATTATGAAGCAGCTGCAATCAAGAATCACAGTTCAGGACCTGTGTCTATTCATTACTGTTTCCTCAGAGTCCCTAAATATAGTTTAAAATTTATCACAGAATCTATAAATCTGCTCCAGTGCGACTCTACAGGAAGTAAATTCATCAGCAATCATTTCTGCATGCATGCAGAAAAGGGGTGACCTTCTGCAACCAGCTTGAAGTTTTGCAAGCTAGACAAGCTCACCTCCTGCAGAAAGGGCTCCTCTGTTCTCCCTGGCCATGAGCGGTCTTGGCACATGAGGGAAGAAACCAAGCATCTCAAGAAGCCAACAGTTGCCAAATCCCCCCTGCATTCGCAGCAGCTCACATGGCTTTCTTCTGACTTCTTAATTATTCGTAATGATCGTAGCTGAGAGAGGAAACTCTTCTATGACTGGTGAATATTAGGGAAGAGTGTGATTAAAAGCAGGATTGGAGCTGAAGGGTTGTATCTTGACCTGGGATAAGGCAACGCAGGTTTGCAGACAGCAGTACTCCCTGCAGACAGTGGGACCACCTCGATTTACACACCGGATGATTTGTGGCTTAGCAAGTTATCCAGTCAGGTAGTGTTAGAAGATTAATGTGGTTCTAATACAGAAATAGTTAAGTAAACAATTGCACTATAGTACTGCAATACAGTATTAACTGGGAACTAAAAAAGTTCATGGGCTAACCCTAAATACGCATGCAGAAGGTCTGTTAGTTGTCCACGTCAGCATGAGCACTAGCCTGCAAGGCTCACCAACAAGCTTTCCATGAGCATTTCAGTCACTTCTGTCTTCCCAGAGGACAGGTTTTCATGAATTATTTCAGTGCCTCTGGAGTCGACAGTAACCCAGAGTGGAAATGTAAAAGGACAGGTTAAATAACCAGGTGTTTTGTACCTTGAAAGAAAAAAATGAGTTGAGCTTCAGGTCAAAGCCTTAATTTAAACTTATAACAAGGAAAATATACTTCTAAGATAGAGTGATCTAACATCCACCCAGGAGTCTGCACAGCCTGAGGGAATTGTGTGAAACAGGTATAAATTTGCTATATGTTTGTATTGTGCCTTGGTTTCTATAGAGCTGTAGCTTAGATATCTACACAGGCACATAAAGAACATCATGCAACTGATAAAGGGCAGACAGGTGACAACAGGCACCCCCCATTTCTCTGGGTACAGACATACTTATGCACAGGTATGGCATATAGAGCATTTCCTTTCCTGACAAGGTATGGAGTCCATACCACGAATAAGCACCCATCTATAGTTGTACATGTATATTTTTACAGAAGAATGTAACCCCAAAAATGCATTGAAAAAACAGTGCGAAGATTAAAAAAATCAACAGCTGAAATATTGGGAAATACCAAGTTGAATTATTCACCCTCCCTCCACCTCCATAGTTCCTTCCAGATGTGACAATCACACCCATTTCTTTTTCCTTTGCCTTGATCAGGGCACAGGGAGGACATCGCCCTTCATGACCGGTGGATCTGTATTTTGCTTACTCCTCACACCTGCCTTCCTGCAGACCTGCTGAAGCTGATGGGTTTTCCATAGTTCTCATCAGCCTGCATCCAAGCACTTCACAAGTGATGGACTTATCTTCACAACACATCTTTGAAGACAGAATGAGTTATTATCTGCTCTCCAGATGTGGGGATGGGAGGAGGTGGAAGAAATGAAGCCCTGGACTTGCAGTTCAGGTTGAGATAAACCCTGTATTTTTAAAGAATTTGGTATTCTGCAGAATTCATACAGGCGTGAGATCCTCTGGCTTAAGAGACTACTGAGAGCACTGAACATTTCTGCAAAGCAGACTTCAGGGTGTGAAATTAGGCATCCCCAGAAGGGATGATCACATCATTAGTGGTTGTCCCGACGTGACAAGGCGGGGCTGAGTTTCCCAATGCCATATAGAACCGCTACGAAAGAGGTAGGGGTAAATATGACATTTTTTAAGACTTAATTTACAGGCTTGTTCCATAAGAACTTCTGGTCTGTTATCCCAAACTCTGCAAAAAAATGGACAGGTTCCCTCTAGTTCCATCATCACCCGCTCGGATTCTTACCCAGACTACAACCAGTCCTGAGCGAACAAGGAGGCTCGGTGACTAAAGAGTATGAGAACATACGGTTTATGGCAATGTGTGTGTTAGCAACAGGAGTGACTCTGGAGGGAAAAACAATCTGTGCTGAGGACCCAAAGATGATATTTTGGCTGGTTGCCCTTAGGGTAGTTTTAGCCTGGCGCTGTGGCCTGAGTTCCCATCAGTGTAGTAGCCCATTAGGGGGGGATCCAAGGAAACCATGCTGCATAAGCCAAGGTAAAATCTCATCACCCTAAGGTGGAACTATTGGGAAATGTCTTCAAAACCACACTGCTAATGTGAATCTAAATGCAGGTCTGGTCTAGATGCATCCTAAGACAACTCATAATTCAAATGCACAGGAGAAAAATCAAAGTTTTGAAGATTGTGTTAATTAACAGCATTTCTCATTTCTTCAATGTTGAAGGACTGGGCTTGGTAATTCCTGAAAATATCCCTTCAATATCGCATGTGTGTCTGTGTGCACACAGGACCAATGCAGCTGAAAAGTTAATTAAGGCAGATAAATCAAGGTGATAACACTGAAGTTAGTACTTAGGAGGTCTTGATTCAAGTCTTAGTGCATTACTCATTAGGAGTCTTTCCACTGATGTCAATGGACTTTTGCTTGGATGGTGAGTAAAATGTAGTTACCACGGTCACATCAACACAGCAGCTTACTCATTCAAATTCCCAGAAGATATTTTGCCTGCAAGAAGACCATAAGATTTGAACCCACTAATGACTTCCATGGTGTTTTCTGCACAATATATATGGCTGAAGTAGAGACATGGCTCAGAGGGCTTTCCTGCTCCAGCCCGCCTATCATCAGCTCTTCCCTGAAATTTCAGAAATAGAGAAAGGCAGAGCTGACATTCCCAAGGTGTTTGCCCAAGAACAATGGCTCTTGGCCTTTTCTGTAAACCAGATTTTTCTTATGTGTTAAAGGGAAGGAAAGAAACAAAAAAAACCAAGCAAACAAAACAAAGTAAACAAAAAACCATAATAAAAACGAACAAACCTTCAAGACATTAAAATTCTCAAATATTTGCTCTGGGAGAAGAAAAAAAGAAAACATAAATGAGAAACTAGTAGATTGCTCATGCTAATTTTGCATCTTGGGCATTAATCTGGGGTTATGTGATATGAGAGATCCTATTCATTCTGCTCCTGACGTCAGAATATAAGGTAATTGATGTAGAACTCTAGACAAACTGTAGATGTTTCCTAGAGTACCTGAAGACAGAGAGTCTCTATTTGTGTCCTTCTCAGGATGCTCCTTCTCTGAGCTGGCCCTAACCCTGATTCATCTCACTTGATGCCCCTAAGGCCTATGAAACCACATCAGAAGGAAACTGCAAGAAGAAGGTGTTTCCAGTTTTTAGGAAAAAAAATAGAGCAAGAAACTCAGGAGCTGCTTCCCTCTAAAGCAAATGGAAAGAGAAAAACACAATAATGGATGAGTGCAAAATTCTGCCGTGCGAATCCTCCTCTAATTTTCACCATTGCTGAGGTCCTGGAATCAATCTTAGTTCAACTGCAATCTGTTGATGAGCAAAAGGAGTGAAAGGTTGTAGCATCATGAATTAAAAAATAATAATCTCTCAAGCTTAACATCAGCAAAGATGATTATTTCCTTTGATTTGTTAGACTAATTGAAAATAGCCTTATAGCTCACAGATGATTAATTAGGAGCCAACAAGATCTCCATTTGCATCTTAGTAATTCTTCATTCTGTTTTATTTCAACATTTAGTCTTTATGCTTAAAATATTCATTGAGAAAGCAGAAAGGTGATTAACATAAGATTTTAAATGTATGCCATTTGTTCTGACTTTTTTTACACATTTTTGTCAACAGAGAAAAAAGGAAAGAATATACAACATTACAAACCGATTACTGCCTGTTCCGCTTACATCTGCTAAATCCTCCGTTATGGTAGACATAGTTTAACTAGGTTCATTTTGAAGCAGGGCAGAAAAAAACCCAATTAAAGGTCAATCCTCTTCCCCTCCTCCCCCATTCCCAAATCAAATGACTACTTGACCTCTGTATAATCACCCTGAAAGTTTCAAAGTGGTCTTTCTTACATGAAACATCCTTACTCATGTGAGCCGTCCTGCAGAAGAAGATTAGGCCATGCCACTGTTACCCCCTCCAGTTATCACTCAAGAGAAATGGGTTCAAAATAGCATCTGACAGATATGGTGATATTTTTCCTAAAAGGCAGGAGTGTACATATTTCTGGGTGAAAGAACTCAGTTATTTCATCCCACATTAAAAGGAAAAAAAAATCATTTGCAGGTCACATCTGTTGAGGTTTTTACATTTGGGTGTTGTTTTTTGTGTTTGGGGTTTTTAAGCACTTTCTCACAGCCTTGGCAGCCTCTGTCTTACCATGTCATGCTTAAATCCCCAGCATATGGAGGGGGGCAATAAGTTTAACCCTTCATTTGGAAAGTAAATGCCCAGCCCTTATGATAGTATGAAGAAGCTGGAAGACTAAATACTGAAGACTAAAAGGAGGACCGATTCCTAAGGATTAAACCATCAGAAATCAAATCATAAGAGCCAAAATTTGCTAGTAACAACAATACTATTAATACAAATTGCATTATTTTGAAGAAATGTCTTGCGGGAAGGCTGACGGCCTTTGAATTTTGGGGAACTGTCCTCTGTCTACCATCAAATCCAGCCTTTTGTAACAAGTTCTGCTCAGTCCTCCAAGCATAGGGATGGGGTCTGGTCCATCTTGATCTCACATCAAGATCTGAACTGTGGACCATCAAATGATATCCCTGAGTACCCGACAGCACAGAGCAGAAAGCGCTTTTCCAGCTCCTGCCGAGAGTCTCAACTAGTACTGCCCAAAAAGTAGCCAGGATCGTAAGGACCCTGCCTTACCAGTGCACTTATCCCGATCCTAAATTGTTCTCAACACAGGTGACAACCACGGTGGCCATGGCTGACTGAGACCAAAAGGGACCCTTCCCACATGGGAGCCAGACGTCAGGCAGGGACAGCGGCTGGGCTGCAATCTGAGGGACAGGGAGCACACACAGGACAGTGGGGTTATACTAACATGCATTCCATTTATTTTTGAGGGTTTGGTTTTTTTCCTTTGTTCTGTGTTGTTTTTTTTTATCAAGCCACTGCAAACACTGCTTTGACTGTCAGCATGAGTGCAGAGACACACATTCCCATACCAGGGGTAACTACATAATGAAGACCATAAAAAAAATCTGCAAAAAAATTAATAAAGAAACATATTCCCTTTCACACCCCCAATCACAAAACACTTTTAAGTCAACAGAATTTAATCTAGTTTATTCTCCAAAAAAAAAAAAAAAAGGAGGAAAAAATATGAAAACAAAACAAAAAAAAGCAGGTCTTATCACTAGCAGTAAATAAATTTGTACAACCATTCAATCTGTATAATAGGATGAAATAAATCTACATCTTTCTTATTTTGGTGCGTTGAATTATACATACAAACAACAATTACAGGAACTTGTTCACAATGCATATAGACCTGGAGAATGGCTATCTGAAAACCCCTTGTTGGCAATGTCCGCATGTTAACACTGATTGCCTGACACCATTGGTACTTCCTATGTAAAAGGCCCATGGCCCGAAATGAATGATCTCCCCTACAGGTTTTATTTATTTAGTTATTTAGTTAGTTAGTTAGTTAGTTAATGCATCATCAAAACCGTTCTAGCCAGCCCCCTCCCCCTCCCCGGAAACAAAAAAAAAGAAACCGAAAAAAAAAACCAACCAAAAAAACCAAAATAAAAATAAAATAAAAGGAGAAGACATGACTGGCAGTTGGTCCATTTGTTTGTAAGACCGCGTTTCCTCTTGGTCTGCATTGTTTGTTTTTCTGGTTTTTAAATTGTCCTCCCGTCCTCTTTTTTTTCTTTTCCTTTAAAAAAAAACTCTTTGAGTCCTTCATGCCTTTTTCTTTACAGCTCTCCAGATGCAATAAAGTCTTCCTCAAATGTACAGTATTTCTTACAATATAAGTTATATGCAATGTTCAGCATTTTTTATTTTATTTTATTATTTTTTTCACAGCACTAGAGATCCTGTCCAATAGGGAATGCAAGTTCTGAATGGCTTATTCACAAATGGTATCCAGATTCAGTGGGTAAGAATACATAGACGCCATAGTGAGTTCCTTTAAAAAGTGGCAAACATCACTTTTTTAAAACTTTTTTTTTACATTTTTCTCTTTTTTTTCTTTTTTTTCCTTTTTTGTGCTTTTTGTAGTTTTTTTCTGGGTTTTTTTTTATTTTTTCTCTCTTACGCCTTCAAATAATATTTTTATTTAATTTTTTTGAATTCTTTTTTTCCCCCTCCCATTCAATTCGGGACGTCAGACCCATAACCACACGCCTGCAAAAATGCAAGTATATAAAGTAAAATCTCATTTTGAGACTGTAAGCATTCAGCAGGGAGTCTTTTGCTAACCCATGGCAGTGACCATACTGGAAGGGTGGTGAGGTCCGAAGGAGAGGCTGGATGGAGGATGCATCGGTGTCGGTGTAGTCAGCATGTGGCTGGAGTGACTGAAAGGTGAAATGTGGCTGATGGAGGACATATGTCTGGAGAGGGCGGCGGGGTTAAAGGAGCTGCTCTTGGGAAAGTCTTCAAGGTTGTCATGGACCTTTTTGCACTTTTTGGATTTGCTAGACATTTTTCGATTTCTGGTCTGAATTCCTTCTTTCTTCATAGTCAGGGGTCTGTTAATCTAAACAAAAATCAATTATTTTTTTTGTGCTTCCATCCCTTCTCCCCAAATCACTGTGGGAATTGTGTACCCCATGCCCAGCAGTCCTGGAGATGTGCCCAGGACCAGCCAAACAGCCACCAGTCCCCCTCCTCCCCTTGCACACCCCGCATGCCACGGCTACACAACCTCTCCCCCCCATCCCCAAATTCAGATCCCACCAGGAAATCCCAAGTTCAGTTGAAACTTCTGAAGACGAGATGACAGAAAATTGCTGGCAGAACTGCACAGGAGCAAAACATACCTGAATAACTTGCAGCCACTGAAAAATTTCAACTATCTGCACATTAGGTAATTGCACCGTGTTTAGGAATGAAACCAATCATTATCACCTTGAAATATTCCCCACAGACACCATCTCACCCTGAGGCCTCCTGACTGATCTAAAACCATTAGCGGCAAGAGCTGCTGGGATTTCAGTGCTACAAGGGGTCTCAAACTTTCACAGCAGCTTTAGGGAGCTGTACAAATTATTCACAAAAGGGACAGGTATTTGTATTATTTTTCCTCTTTTGAAAGATTTTGCTCTGAGCATCCTTTCAGGTTTACTTTAGCCAATCTGATTTTACTTCTAAAGCCTTCCAGGGTTTTGGAGGAGCCTGAAACAGGTATCTGTGTTGCCCAGCAGAGCATTTTCTACCTGCATGCAGACATATCTGTAGGAAAGTTAAGCATTAAATTCTCCTGCATGGATATACACAGCAGCAGTGACCACCCGTACACCCATCGGGGTTAGGAAACGGTAGCAAAAAGGTCTTCTGGACCTCCTGTAAGAAACTCTTATTACTGCATGGAGAGTCAGCGTTACAGCATGCATGGGCACGGGTGTCATGAAAACCCCAAAGACCACCTTGGGAAGGGATTTATGCATCCAATATCCTTAAACATCCTTAAAAATTTGGACTTGGGAGTCTAGATGGGGTGTTATATAGGTCTTTGCACTGGCTCCTCTGCAGAATTTCACCCATACAAGAAGGCAGGAGAGCCCAGCAAACCACCGCAGGGCTGAATACCACTTTTCATAATAAATGTGGGCAACCAACAGTGCTGATGAATATACTTCAAAAGGGAGAAAAGGTGGAGGAAATGGATCTGCTGTCTGCCAGGAACTGCTGTCTCAGCCCCAGTGAAGGACAACAGAAAGATCTTCCTGCAAGGGTCCTGAGCAGATCTTCACCCATAAGATCTTAGATCAGCTCAAGGGACAGCGCACTCCCTTCTTCCTGATCACAGCAAAGTTTCACTTGTTGCTCATCAGCCACTGTCAGGCACTGTCTGGTGCCTTTCCCAGCAGCATAGGAATCATTCATGGATTTCTCTCCCCAGGGAGGCAGGGATACAATAGCTCCCTCTTACAGGCAGGGACAGAGGCAGGGGGAGAGCAAGGACCAGGCTCATCTGCTTTGGTTTAGGCATCCCAAAGTTTGTCATCCCAGTATGAATTAGTGACCCCAAGTTCTCTGTACTAGCAGTGATGGGAAAATCCATCTCATCCTAAAAATGGGCAAACAAAAGGCTGATTCCTCCACCTCTGGATAAAGGGAGCCGGAGGGAGCAGCCCCGCTTGCCAGCAGCTGAGGGTAGGAAGGAGGAATCTGCCCATGTGCAGCCCAACAACAGCCCTGAGGCAGCAACAGGCAAAAACCTCAAATGTCATGTGTTTTAAATACAACATCACCCACCTCCCTGGCTTCCTGTCCTCCCTGAGGGAACAGGGATACACATACAAGAAAGGCCTTTTGCTCCAGCTGGATGGCTGGGATGGGAGATCTTTGCCTGGCTTGTTTTAGGTCAGCTAGCAGGGATGTATTGCCTGGGTTCAAAGCCAGGAGGAAGCCCCAAGTTGAGCCCCACCAGATAATGGTGCTAGAGGAGACCTGGAAGTCTCAACCAGATGAATCCAGCTTAGATTTGGGGAGGCACACATGAGCCCCAGCCTCCCCAGCTCCTAATAAGGATTTGCATCGTGACACAAAGACTCAGGGGCAGCCAGAATTGATTTCCAGGGGAAGCAGCTCAGGAGCTGGTGGTGGCAAAGTGACACTAGCCTGGTGCTGGGACCCGGACAGTACTGGCTCTTGGAGCAAGCACAGGGTCCTGATCCTGTGTTGCTTGGTGTCATGTCCTGTAGGACAGTGACCGCTTCCCCAAAGCAACGTCTCTCATGTTTCACTCAATTGCTAAGGACAGATCGGTGCAGGCCAGGATTTGATGTGAAACTTAAGAATGGGAATACCAGTTTCACTCAGGATGGTGACAAAGTCATGGCCAACCCCTGCAACTGGGGTCAGAGATGCCATCCAGGCTGTTAGCTGGACACATCATCCTGGTGTACCTGGTCTCACCCTCCTAGCAGGTATCTGACCCAAGTGCCAAACAGATAAGGACTCAGATAAGCATCAAGAGGACTGAGACCAGCACAGCAACAGCAGCGAGCTGGGAAATTTTTCCAGTGGCTTCAGAGGCCAGACACAGCAGAGTTAAAGTGGTCCCCAAAACACCAAAACCATTGACACATCTCTGTTTCTGGGGTAGAGAAACAAGCCCCCGGAGGGAAGACCTTCTCCATGAAAATTCATTGTGATCAAAATGACAAACACATGCTAAATTAAAATTAAACCAGCCCAACACATGTATATGAAATTCATTAATTTCAGATGGAGCCAATTAATTATGGGCATGAATTATGTTCTTTGTTTTAACATATGCAAAATACTGACTGCTCTGCTCTTGGGATGCATAGCCCTGCTTTTGGATATTCTGAAAGAGGCCTTTTTTGAGGACTTTTCCCAAAAACAACGGCAATTCGCTCATTTCTATGGGTACATGCCAGTCTGCCGTGCACCTCCAGCAAGGTACACTCCCACCCATCCCTGAAGGGAGTGAAGGCTCATCCTGCTCCTAAGGACTGAAATAACAAGGATGAGAACTTCACATTCAACAGATCAAATCCAGGGGATAGTCTTAAATGTTATAGGTCTGATTTTGCTCTGACTGAAGACAATGGGATTTTGCCATTGACCTCAATAAGGTCCTGTCACTGAAGCGGATTTATCCTTCAGACATAGTCATTACAATGTTGGGTTAATCTTCCAGGCTGGCTGCATCTTAGAAAGCACTCTGGGATGCCACAGGATGAAAGGCACGGTATCAATGTGAAATATTAGTCATTGTTAATACTGGTGTTAATGGAGCCGGCTCTTGTTGAAGTCAGTGGGAGAAATGCCAGCAGCTTCACTAAATGCACCCCAAGACTATTATGATTATTGCTTATATCCTACTGACAAATGGGTTTGCTTAAGCTGTGGGAATCAACAGTAAAACAAACTGATATAGCCCCATGAAAAAAACAGCCCCATGGAAAAAAAAAAAAAAACGGGGCAAGCTTCATCTTCAGATCAATCCATTAAAATACCCCAATGATCTGAAAGTCCAAGAAAAAGTCAATAAACCCAAAGAAAAGACAAAAGGGGGGGGCGGGCAGGGGGAGGGATAAAAAGGTAGCCAGGAATTTGCTACACCCTAGTCTGAAACAGGGTTAAGGCATCTTCCAAGCATCCAAAGATTTTCCACTGGCATTGACCCAACATCTGTGCAGACACTCAGCTGCTTGGGAGGGACATGCTACGATGAGCCTCTCCATTTCTGACACCTCTCCTGATGGAGAACTGATGCAGACAAGATACACACAGGGAGTGAGACTACAGCCTACACAAACAGGCAAACGAACCAGACCAATTTGCACCAGCCAAGGACCTTTGCCCACCTGTCACCCCTAAAACTTCCTCCCTGCCTTGAGCTGGTGAAAGGACGATGTTGATGCCATTCACCAGGCAGTTAGCCCAGCTCCCTAGGTCCTGCCTCCCAGCAGCCAAAAAGAGAAGGCATCTCCATGAAGCTACCCCCACCTTACCACTGGTCACAAAAAACTTGTATTTGGCTTTTGAAGCACTATGTGGCCTTCACAGTCACAGTCTCTAAAGCCAGCTGGGATGCAAAATAATGCTCCGATGCTCAGTTGTCATGGGTCCTTAAAGCTGAGGGTGGTACATTCAAGGACCATCAGCTGCGATGTTCCCTGTTTCTCGCCACAGTCATAGCTAAGCATCATCTTAAAAAAAAGTTTAAAAAAAACACAAAAGATCTGGCCACTCATAGCCAGATTTTAGTATCTTTGCCTAGTTATATTGCTGCACAGAGTATCTCAGTCCTCTAGGGGTTTCATTTAAGCAGGTCCTGTTAATGGAGTTGCTCATAAGGCAAGATACTACTTGAATTTGGTAAGTAGCTGTGCTGAGCTTTTAAGCAGCTGTCGGTGTTTTTAATGAATAGGAAAACGTTTCCAATGTGCTCAAGGCCTGCCTCATGTCACCAATTTCACAGCTGGATCAGAGTTTCCCTAAACAGTAGATCTAGGGGTCAATTCAGGCCAACAAGGCTCACAATGTCAGTGTGAAAAAGAAAAGGATGTGCTCTTGCAGGCACATTTCTGGAGAGGCTTGGCACCCAGACACCATTCTAGATGCCTTAGGGGGGATTCCTCCAGCCAGACACCTACAGTGCAGGTGGACACATCTGAACTCATCATCCTGCCACCTTTTGTAGTGATGGGGAGAAACCACACTGTCTTCAAGGGTACAAATCATCTCATCCAAACACAGGCATCTCCATCATGTCCAGCCCATGGCACCTGAGAAGAGCTCGTTTTCTTCAAAGGGCTTTGCTGGGATACAGGGGGAGCAGCTGAGGTATAGGTCTCCCAAGCTACGTGTTGTAAGTCCTACCACTGGTGGCTACAAAGCCAAAATGAAAACATTGCACAGGCATAGACTCCTCCAGTGAAGCTGGCTGACCTTGCTCCCTTCTTGCCATGGAAATAGCAAACAGAATATTTTCTTGTGGTATTCTGAGAGCTTTCACTCTGTGTCCAACCTCTTTGTTTGCAGTGATCACACTGAGAGTTTGATGACAAGATTTGTTTGCTACATAGTGCTCAAAACGTGCTGAGACGCCTGCCCACTAAAGGGTAAACACATTTTCCCTTTTTTCCTAGAGAGATGCCTCTCACGAAACAGGTGAAAAATTAGCCTGGTTGGTGGGGTTTTTTTCTACTTAACCCAAACTTGTTTACTCATCCCAAGAAACCAAAGAGCTTGAAATAAGAAATGGAAGGGACTGAGACACCACAAGGGTTGGGTGCCCCATGAAACCCGAGCTGTCTTTGATGTGTTTGCGTGGGTGGACAGAAGGGCAAAACATAGCCCAAGATTTCCAAACCAAACATAAAGCAAGCGACCACTAGGAGAAAAAAAAAAGTAATATCAAAGCAGAGAAATTGAAAGTCTTTCCCTTCTTCTGGCATAATAGTTATTCTAATGCCACATGTGGAATTAGAGTAACAGGAGTAGCCTTAAGACTCCTTTATTAGCAGTGTTATTCTGTAGAAGACTTCAGATCCCTTTAGGTCTTTCCCTGGGGCACATATCCCTGGTTCCTGCAAGCTGGCTTTGCATGGAGATATTAGATTAAATCTGCCAGCCATTTCATTTCATTTCTCCTTCCCTTCCATGACAGATGCTTTAAAATTCACATCACAGGTTGAGCAGACTCTGCAACCCACTAACTAAATCAAGACTTTTTTGGTTTAGGAATTGCTTGCGTCAACCAGGGCAAACACAAGACCTAAATAAATCATCTTCGGGGACGGGTGGAGGGACAGGACAAAGGCAGCCACAAACCCAAGAAAGGTCTAAATAGTTGCTGGCACATTTTGCTTTTTTTTCCAGAGCTTGTATTTGCTGGAGGAACCAAGCTACGCATAGAAGGGGTATCGGCTTGCAGGGCCATGTGTTGTCTTTTCCAACACACTGAGCCCAATCAGCAGCAGATAATGTCTTTCTGTGTTGATCCACCCCTCCTTTTTTAGCTTAGGCATGGGAAAGCTCTGACATTACCCGTGGACAGCCCTGTTTTATACCTCCCCAAGCTGGACTGACTACATTTGAGGGGATGCCGACTCATCGCTCCAGCCCCCAAGTTCCCCAAAGGGATAAAGGAGGTCTCAGCACCACCTGAGACTGGAAACCCCTGAAGTCAAGGAAGAGTTTGGACCATCGAGCACTGAAACCGAGGGCCGGTTATTGAGTGTTACAGTCACACTTACATTGTGCAGCTTGTAGTAGAGCCCGCAGGCGTTACAGACGGGATCGCCGTTGGCATTTCTCCTCCACAGGGTGGTAGTGGTGGTCTGACAGTTGGCACAGGACGTGCCAGCCCTCCTGGCTGCAGACTGCGGGAAGGAGGGGAGAGACAGGGGAAGGGAAGGAGAGAAAAACACCCATGTTAAAAAAGAAAAAAAAGATGCAATCAGCAAAATTTCTGAGAAAGAAAACATCAGCCCTGCAAGACTGACGCACATCGGCAGAGGCCTCCAGAAACTGGCTTGTGAGAACAAATAATAATTGTGAAAAAAATCCCCGAGGTACTTTAATCCCAAATTATATGTGAACTGAATCAGGTGCCAAAGGGCATCCTAAAAGTGAGTGCTAAACCTCTGATAGAACTCATCAAAATTAGCAGCGCTGGCACAGCCCATTCCAGAGGGGAAAATACTATTTAAATGCCAACATGTCTTCCCATCTCAATTCTCTCAGACCCCCCAGGGGTCTAATTCTGCAGTCAGGGCCTGAACCAAAAATTGCTGGAGTCAACGGCGTGAGTCACGCCGGCTCCAGCAAGCGCCAGGTGAGACCCACGCTAAGCTTGGTGGGCAGCTGCTCACCGGGTCCAACCGCAAGCACAGCCCAGTCCCGTAAATTCAGCTCAGCTTCAAAGGATACAGGCTCCAGATCGGAAATAACACTGTGGCAAAGAGCAAGAATCCCAACTTTTTAATTACACCTTTTTGCAGCCTAAACCTTCATGTTTATTTAAGGATTGGTAATGAGCTTGAAAGAAGAATTTACCATTTCATAAAGGGGAAGGAACAAGAAAAAAAGTCTATGTGTCAAGGTGTATACAGAAGCTTTCTTAGCTGTGATAATGATTTAGCAATGTTGCTCTTTTTTCACATGCATGAATTCGTGCTTCTCATTTATAAACTGTAACCTTAGCAAACAAATTGTCCTTCTGCCACTGAAGGAGGAAAAGGAGTTTGCAAGCTTCTATGTGAATGCATATGCATGTTTGCGTGTGTGCAAGTGCCTACAGCTCCTAAAAAAAAAGACCTTTAGATCCCCGTCCTATCTCTTCTTCATCAATGTGACACAGTCCCAGAGCTCTGATTTCATCCCGATGCATTGCTTTCAATGGGACTGCTCATGTGCTTAAAGTTAAAACATGTGCTTAAGCGATTTGCCAGATCATAGCAATGCTTGGCACCTTGCAGAACTGAGCCTTTAATGCTCTCTTTTGTGCTCTTACTGTTTCAAATTTACCCCTCACCCCACACAGCCGCACATTGTAGCACATCCAACATTTAAAAAAAAAAAAACAAAAACCCAACAAAAACACATCTTTGGATATCGTACAACAAACCCAAAATGCAAACATGGACACTGGCACAGCACTAGCGTTAATACCAACTCTTGTTAGGTCATGTTGCAATTTTAATCATAATTGAATGCGGCGTAGGTGGAGAGAGGACGGGTTGGTTTTGTTTTAGATAGAGTAGGGGTGGGTTTTTTCGTTTAATTAGACAAAAAGGGCTGTCTAAAAAATAAATAATACGATGCTTGTGAGCATTAGGAAGCATCACAGGGCATCTGATCTGACAGCGAGGGGCTCTCACGAGCTGCCCGTGGGGACAGTTCCATTTTGCCTGACCATAAACCATGCTGGAATGAGCAGATCTCAAGCCCGAGGAGGCCTTGAGCTGACTTCTGCACACTGGTGACAAGCAGGAGCTGGGAACCGCACATGGGTCTTTGGTTGCAAAAGTGCCAGCGCTGGCAGAGGTTGAAGCATCCCACCAGGAGCAACAGAGCCCTGAAGAGATGTGTGCACACACTCCTCGGTCCTGCTCTCCTCCAGACCCTGCCATGGCCCCAGATTTGGTTCCCGACAAAATCAGCCCAATAAGACACACGCTTCAAAAGCAACACAGACACAACCACATGCAGAGCTGGACTCTTGACGAGACCAGAGGGACAAGTCTGCGGTTCCTGTCCCCCCCGGCTCCCCACAGCCAGCATGGGTGGCTCAGAGGCTGGACTGAGTCTCTCGGTGGCAGCTTTGCCTTTATCAGACCCAAAAATCAAGCCTAAGGAAATTTCTAAAAACCAATGATATTTGACTCAGCCCACACAGGGGAAACATCCCCTTTGAAGATATTTGGGGTTTCTACACAGCACTCATCGCAATTTCTCTACAGCAAGTGCATTTAAAAGACATGTCTGGTCACCACCTTGCTGCCTTCAAACTCTGACATTAAATAAGCGAATAAATCACAACATCCACTGTCTTCTCTAAAACCTTTTCCATCGGCCGTGTTTCCCCTACAAAAATTCAGCATCATTAGCTGAATATTTTAAACTCTGTGCTCTTTCAGTCCCAAGCTGTACCTTTCATGCTGTACCAGCTTCTACTGGAGACACCGACAGTGGGCAGGAAACAATGAATAATAACGCTCTTGTAAAAGCTCCCAGCAATGGCATCCACTGACGCTAATCACCGACCTGAGCCTGGCCATGTAAGTAATGGGATGACTAATAGGATGCTCCGTATCATCTGTAGGACCAGACCCCATGGCCCAGTTGCCTATGAGCGAGGGCACAACTTCAGAAATCCTGGCAGTCATGAGGAGATGGAACTGAGGATGGTGCAGGAGGTACAAAGCACCGATAAAGGCAATTAAGGGACATTTTCAGTGTCTGGATTTACACGGGGTACGCGCAAAGCTGCAAGCATCAGCTTCCTGAAATAAGACTGCGTATGCATGGGCCTCCCGAGAAATTAGCTATAATCCTTCCAAAATCAGCACGGCTGGACATGGGAATGGAGAGCTCTACATCCACATGGGCAGGGAATGGAAGAAAATCCAAAGGAAGTTTTTCTCTCAGCAACAGCAGTAACAGGACTGCTGCTGGCTTCAGTGGGGACAGGAATGGTCTCTAAGAGGGCTGTAGACCTTTTAAGTAGAGTGGTGGTGGGGTGGTACCACCTGCCTGATCCTGAGCCCCCTGCCAACATCTCCAGATCTTCCCTCTTCCCCTCAAGATGAAGCAGAGCTGTCTGAGCCCCCTCAGCCGGCAAGGCTCCATCCATCTACCCTAAACAAAGCCCTCACAAAGACACTCCTTGCACTTAATAAGGCTTGGGCTGGTTTCTCAGCATCTGAAGGGGTTTTTTTGCCTTCTCTCTTCCACCCATAAGAGTCTTTTCATTAGTTTCAGCGTGCCTGAGATCAGAGCCTCCAAAACCAGCCCAAGGTCACACATGAAACTTGTGGCAGAAGGAGAGGAGTGCACACAGGATCCCCACCCCGAGCCTCCACACACATGCCGCCTTCCACAGCCCACTCGCCTTCACAAGTCAGGAAAGATCAAGTCAAGCCACAGGCACACACACCTCTACATCTATGCACACAAAAGGCAAATGCAGGCCCAGCTTTGGTGCCTTCTGATTATTTTTTTTTTTGGAGGTTAGCAAGGGAAATAAATATAGATGCAAACAGCATCAGAAATGTTTCTCTTTTTTTTTTTCCCCAGGCGGTGCAGGAAAAAAAAATACAGAAAAATCAAAAGTTCCCATTTAGCAAAGGCCACATTCAAAGAACAGGAACTTTTTGTAACTTAAACTAAAATGCCCAGGATTTGAGTGATTATGCAAGACTAATTTTCCTTCTTTCATTCCTTCTCTTATTTTTTTCCCCCAAGAATGACCTTTTACAATGTATTTATTTATACAGTTCATTTTACATGTGCTGGGCTGAGGGTGACTCGGGACATTCTTTCATGGTTCCATCAGACACTTTTTGAAAGCTCTCCCCCCTGCTTTCCAGCCGCTTTCCTATTCTGCCTCCCCCTCCGCTTGTTTGGATACGCTCAAGCTCCTGTGTGTTTGGGCTAGGGAAACGGAGCTGTTGTTTAGGAGTTATCTCCAGGGCCCAGATATCCGGCAGATTTTTCCTAGGAAGTTAACTTTACACATAAAGAGAGAACGAGGAGGGGGGGAAAATAAAACAGAAAACGAGGGGCGTGTGTTCAAGGTGGAAGGGTCAGGGCAGGAGGAGAAGAGTACAAGAGAGCTGCCCCAAAAAATAAAAATCCCAGATTGTACTTCCCTCCCTAGAAAGCCTTTCCATTTTTTTCTAACAAGGCTATGAAAGATGAGGGAGACCAACATTCTCCTGTAAGGGAAAAGCCTGTACAGGAAGGCACAGAGAGGTTTTGCCTGTGGGAAGTTTCGGTGTAGAGGAGCAAACCCACAACTTCCCCAAAACCCGCACGGCCAGACAAAGCCAACGCCACTGCCCCTCGCAGCGTAACCCCTCCTGGGCCGTATCCTGTAAGTGCTTCCCAGTGCCTGTGGGAGTAAAGCCAGTCCAATTCTGCAGGCATCTCACAGGTGAGGAAGCTGAATCCACACCCAAGAGTTGCCAGCCCAAGGCCGTGAGCACCTTCACAGGGAACACAAGGCCAATGAACTGCCTTTCTCCTGCCTGCAGGATCCGGCCATGCTGGGAATGAGCCTCATGAAACTGGCTGGATCCATCCATCAGCTCTGACACTCTGCAGAGAGGTGAGAGCTACTTTTCCTCTGCATTTTGAGCAACCCCCAGGAGCCTGTCCACAGCTTTAATCCTAATGAAATCAAACTAACTTCAATTCAAAACACTCAATAACTTCCCAAGCAGGGAACATATTTTTTTTCCCCCACTTGATATATTTTTTCCCCTTGTGGTTTGCCTGATTATTTGCCAAATATACTTCAATGCATTTATTAGCCATGCCCACAACTTCCAGACCTTTTTGTGGCTTGTAGGGAAATTCACAAATGGATCGCTGGGGATGGTGTAACGTATTGCCTGTACGTAGTACCGTCGTGAGGCTTGCAACTATCATTTCAAATATTTACCCATGCATTTCATCTTCCTCCAACTTGCGCACCCCTGGGCACATGCCCAGCTTTGTGCACTCCACAGGCTTTGTCATCCCCTACGTTGTATCCTTGCTCACACCAGCTCAGAGGAGAATGACACAATTTGAGAGCCACACGGCTTAGGTACAAACAACCACACCACATTCAAGTGGCACCAGGACCACCAGCCAAGCGTTCTGCACGACCAAGGTGCAGCTGATGCCCCAGTGGCACCCGATACCCAGCTTGGGTCCTCCCTCCACCACATTGCCAGCGAAGGGGCATGGAGATGCACTTGGGATGGGGAGGGCAGCAGTGTGGAGAGCCCAGGAGAAATCCTGTGCTCCTGATAATCTCTTTGGTCACTAGGAAATGATTACTCTGCCCTTAGCCCCTGGAAAGAACCACCATCCTTGGGTCACCATCCAGAAGCACTATGTGGAGGCATCTGCCTCATTGTGACCTGTAAGAAAGCTCAGTTCTGGTTTGCCAGAAGCCCTGGATCTTGGTTCTTTAACTTGTTTTGCAGTTCGTAAGAGAACCAGACAACTGAGGCCCGTAGCAGCTGGGAGCACCTCTCCGAGCATCCCCCCTCCCAGCCCTCTTACACAGTAGGCACCCGGTTTCAGAGCTGGCTGAGCTTCCCTGTTCATCCTGAGCTGCAGACAAGAAGCAAAAGTTTCAGAAGAAAAAAAAAATAAAAAAAGGTGACTTACCAGCCTTCTCTTGGGTTTGATCAGGGGCCGGTTCTGCCCGTTCATTTTGTGATAGAGTCCACAGGCGTTACACAAATAGTGCCCGGTGCCGTCTCTTCTCCACAGAGGGGTTGAGGTAGCCCCACAATTTACACACTCCCTGCCTTCTGGAAACAAGAGAGCACATAGTTCACTTAAGGAAAGAGGACGTGAAAGGGTCTGGGAAGGCCTCCCCAAAAAAAAAAGAAAAAACAACCCCCCAAGAGACCCTGTCATGCCAGACCCTGCCAGTCCTCTCCAAGCTCAGGATGGCCAAGCAAGGGCCCAAGGTCATGGCTGAGAGACATCCCTGGCACAGGGATGAGGGGAGCCTGATGTGGCCTGATCCTGCCCCCCTCCCCAGCACCACCTCACAGACAGCATCAGGCCCATGTCCCAGCAGCAGGAAAGAGGGATGATGACAAGCCAAACTGCACAGTGACTTGAGAGTCTTGCCAAAGAAGCTCTCAGCCCTCTAGCAGGTCCCTCCAAATTGTCAGCCTTTGGGGGGGATGAAAATTCCCCCTCATCTCTGGGTGAAGGGCTTCTACAGCCTCCAGACTGCACATTGTCCTGTGGACCAAACACATTTTGCCAGGCTTTGCAAGGAGCCCCCAACCCTACCCCGAGATGGATGGAAACCAAATGTAAGTCCACGTTCACGTTCCCCTTTGTGATGTGTATGAGGGCCCCAGCATCACGCCTGGAGCACTGCTCCAGCTCCCAGGGGGTTGCATGAGCCTGGAGGGCCTCCTCCTTGGACCTCAGGGCAAACTACATGAACGATCCCCAGAATAATGACAGATCAACAATTAAAACACATCCCCAGCCCCTCCAATACACAACCACTCTGCCAATATCGATTGATTTGCAATCAAGCTTCCACCACCCAACTACAGAAACCTCTCTGGTTTCCCCAGCTCATCTGCCAGCCTGATGGTTCATCCCTGATATTTGGGATCCCAAACAGCCCCAAGCCTGCCTGAGCTCCAGTTAAGGTCTTTCCCTCCTTCTCCTTTTTGGCACCTCTCTACCCTCTCCCCAGTTATTGAGGGGGGATCTCCCCAGCCCACCAGCTCCCAGCTTGGAGAAGGGAACTGGGGTGAGGTGGGGTAATGGGCATGTCCTCTCAGCTACTTTCAGAGAGTTGAGTGTTTTTTTGTTGGGGGGTTGGGTTGGGGAGGGGGGGGGGGGAAGTGTCTTGCACCTGATGACACTCCTAGCCCAGCTGAGAACAGCAGAAGACCTCAGTCGGCCAAAGCAGAGCACAGAGCTGGCTCCCCGCTGCCCCAGCCCGTGCTGCATTCGAGCAAGAGGCATCCGCGCCCTAACCACAAACGGCAACCGTTTTTCCAGAGCCTTTGCACCAAACCCCTTTCCTCTCACCCCCCCAACGAAAAAAAAAATTAAAAAATAAATTAAAATACATTTGCAGCGGTTTCTCCTTCTTTCATCTGCAAAAACACCCCCTCCCTCTTTTTCCTCCAGCACTAAACCCTCTTTGTCTGTGAGCTTCCCAGCTTGTAGAAATCAACTTAAAAAAAAAAAAAAAAAAAAAAGGTGTTGCTGCCGGGGTTGGTTTATCACGAACCGCAGATGTCTCTCTAGAAGGTAAAGTAACAGAAAGTGGCAAAAGGAAAACAAGAGGCGGGGTGGGGGGGTGGGGGGCAGGACGGTTTGAAAATACCGCGCAGCCGGTGCCCCGGCGGGAGCTGCGGCTCAGCAGGCGGCGGGGGAGCACAGCACCGGTCGGCCGGTACCGGGGGGGCAGCACAGCGGCCCCTGCCCCGGCACAGCACCCGGGCCGCACCGGGGAGCTGCTCCCGTTAATACCCGCGTCGTTTTGTTCCCCTCCGGTTAAACGGGGCAGCCGCTCGGGGGCTGTTTGAGTCTCTGTCCCTCTCTTTTGTTTCACTCCATCTCTCTCTCTCTCCTGCTTTCATGTACAAAACATACAGGTCTGGGTTTTTTTGTCACTCTAACCGCATCCGGACTCTATTAAAGTTCCTGGCGCTGGATAAACAATGCAACTGTCGCGTGCAGCAGTCTGAAAATAATTGGATTAGCTCAAACATATCAGCTAAATAGAGACAGTCCTGCTCAGACAGACAGAGTAAATGTCACCTGGAAAAACCCTGAAAACTGATCTCATTCATGCCAGGCAACCCTGCAGCAGCCTCCTCGGGGAAAAGAAAAAAAAAAAAAGAAAAAAGAGAGAGAGAAAAGAAAAAGAAAAAAGTTTTGACTAATCGCCCTTTCCTCCGCGCACGCACACACAAACGCACCCCTCGGCTCACAGCTCACACGGTGCCCCTCGGTGCACACCAATGTCCAAGCCCGGAGCGCTGAGCCGCCCGAGCCGCGCATCCCTTCCAACTCCGCGGGTGCGCCCGGCGCCGGGACCTCCGCTCCCCCCCAGCGGGATGCCTGGGGTCTGCTGTTGGGGGTGGTCAAAGACCCTGGCAGGGAGTTGAATGTGACTGGGGGTGGTGGAAGAGCCTGGCCAGGAGCTGGATGGGGCTGGGGGCTGCGTGGGCGAGCCCTCCCACCGCCGCAGGGAAAACCCTCCCCGCATCTCCGGGAGCCGCATGGGAAGAGGCCCTGGGAAGAGCGAAGCAGAGGGCAGGCGGGGGAAGTTGGCCGGGATTTAGTACCATTATTAAAATGCAGAGAGATACACTAATGTTGCGGTTCCCTCGGTTTCGCTTCCTCCTTAGGCGCCGCAGCTGAGCGCACCGTAGGGGGGCGGGGGGGGGGGGGGGGGCGGGGGGGAGTCGCCCCGGGCAGGAGCCCTGCGGCAGCGGGGGGACGTTTGGACTCCTGGGCTGGCCTGTCTGGGGCTGGACCCCCAGCCAGAGCTGGGCAGGGTGGAGCTGGGTTATAAACCCATCAGGGCAACCTGTGGGGAGGGTAAAGTGGTGTCCCCCTCACCGAGGAGGGACTCCAGCCCTCTTGCTTTCATCACACGGCTGCCTGCGCGCATCCCGCTGCATGCGGGGAGGGGAGGGGGCCGTAGCCCTGTGTTTTTGCCCCTCGCTCCCCCCCTGCCCCTCCAGAGCTTCCTCTCCCGAGCAACGGGGATGAAGAAGCCAAAAGCCCTACCTGTGCTTGACCGTGCTTTCGGTCGCGATTTACACCCAAACCCCGTAGGCGATCCTCCTAAGAGGCTACTGGGGGGAAAAAGTCCAGAGCCATATTCTGGACATACGGTGGGTAGGTAGTGATGGGGGTGATGAGCGGAGGAGGTGGCTCCTCCTAAAGAGGCCATGCTGCTCCGAGAGTGAGAGGACTCCAGCTTCATGGTGTCGGCCAGGGACACCTGGTATTTGATGCATTCCTTCTCGTCCTGCCGGGTGGAGCCGGTGGAGCCGGGGGTAGAAATGGACGGATCCGGGGACACATCTTTAGGAGGGGTCGGCGGGAAGGTGAAAAGGTGCGGGCTGGAGTGGCCGGCAGATAAAGTGGAAGAGGAGGCGGGTGGGTAGACGGAGGAGGGGTCCCGGCGAGCTGTGATGGATGGAAGTCTTGGAGAAAGGGCTGAGGTTCCAGGGGGAAGCGCTGTGGTGGCTGCTCAGCGCCTTGCTGCCATCCAGCCAGGGCAGCGAGCCGTGCAGCAGCGGGGGCCGGCACACCTGGCTCCCTGCTTGGAGAAAGCACAGCGAAACGCCGTCACACTCCCTGTACCACCTTGGCAAGACCCCCTCAGGGGTGCCGGGCTGTACCCCCCTCCCCTCCTTCCCCAAGGGCTCAGTTGCAAGGGGGCAAGCAAGCAAAATTCCGTCTGATGCAAAACCCCGCTTCCCTGGAAAAATTCAAATGTAAAAGCTACGGGAGTCTGATGTGGCAGCCCCGCTCCCGCTCTGGAACGGGGCTTCGGGTCGGGACCCCCCCGGCCAGGGGTGCCTGTGCAAGCTGGCGAGCCCTGCTTCACTCTCTCTCTTTTCCAGACAACCCCACGCGGACTTTGAAGCGAAGATCCTGCATGAAATTGCCAAGACCCGGCTGCAGAAATATTTTTTTTTTTCTTAGCTGCAAATAATTTTGCAAAGGCAGCTTGGGCTATAAACTCTGGGAATACTCTGGCCAAACGAAGAAGACCAGAAGATGCCCACAGACACGGTAATAACCTTTCAACAGAGCTGATAAACTTTGCAAACCACCCAGTTTGTCTTTTTTGTCTTTCGTGAGGCTGCACACAAATGTTAGATGGCTTTTTCATGGAGATATGGCACACGCAGTACCAAGTGTCTCAAAAGAAACTCTTCATCCCCTTCTTATGACAAAAGACCCTTCACTTGTATTTTAAAATACAGATCAGCACACGGGGGGGGGGATGCCCACTAGATGTACGCAGTCAAACCCTTTTTTTCTTTGGTTATAAATGTTCTTAAGGGATGGTACCTAATATTTTAAATTAATCCCTGCCCCAGTTGAAAAAAAAAAAAAAAAAAAAAGACAAATATACTCAAAGAACCAAATCTGCCCAAATTCACAGCAATCTGAGCAAATCGCTATAAGCTGGAAAACACAGTTATTCAACTGGAAGAGAGCAAGTTTGTGCCTGCTAATAAAGTCCTGGAAATGCATTGACATCTAGGGAGTTTGTTAACCTCTGTAGGTATCGTGCTACAGGAGCAGAGATGCAAACACAGATCTATAGAGCCACAGATAGTTAAAGGGCTGGGGCAGGGTGGACGTGTATGTTTACATGGGAGCTTGTGCGTGTCTAGAAAATCTCCAAGCTCGTTTTCACCATATCAGACATTTGTGAACAATACTGAAAGTAACTGCTCGAAAGGAAGGGAAGGTGGGTAATACGAATAGAAAGGGTCAAGATTCATTATCTTCTCCAGAAGTAGCATAGTAAATAATATTCAGGCTAGATCAGAGAGACCGCATTTCCACTTTCTGCTGATATATTGGGAAAAAAAAAAAAAAAAAAAAAAAAGAAATGAAAAGAAAGACAGGACAAAGGCTGCTGATCCTTAGAAATAATTGTTTTAAAGGGACTAATAGCAGAACAATGCAGTTACTGAGCGGAGCCTAATGCAGACTCGCATTCAACAAGTAGCTAAGGGCTGGGAGCAGCCCCCTGAACCCGGCTCAGCTCCAGCTCCACTCGTTTGTCCTGTTCCTTTGCCTTGATTCTGGGGTGATTTCCACTGCAAACCTGGGGTATTTAGATTTCGCCATGACAGAGGTCACTGTCCCGGCTTCACAAATCACCATCTGGGGTTTTTCCCTCCTTTTTTCATTTTCTCTTTTCCCTATTTTTTTTAACCATATTTGTAAACTCCAGCTATAAATACCGGATCTCCCCGATTCTTCATAAAAGATGGCACCAAAGCACCCATCCCTCCATGGACCTGGGCCCCACTCGCCCCAGTATTTCACCTCCTTTCTAAAAGTGTGACCCAGGAACAAAATTCACATTGTGGATCATTACCTTCCTGCAGGACCCTCAGGAAAAGGCACCAGGTCAGATACTTAATTACACTAAGGGATTTTTTCTTTTTCTTTCTTTTTCTTTCTTTTTCTTTCTTTCTTTCTTTATTTTTAACACACGCCATGGTGCGGCCCTGGGTGCATGTGCAAAACTTTCAACCCAAGCCTAACAAGTTCAGCAAGTGCGAATGAAAATAGCCCAAGCGTGAGGACGGCAGGGTCATTTTCACACCCCTGCTCTCCAGTTTGCTTTTCTTCTTCAGACCAGCTTAATCGTGCAAAAACTAACTACCACATTAAACCGCCCCCCCCAACAGTTAACCTAATTAAAGCGGGGTGCAACACCTAAAGCGAAAGAAAGAGGGGAAGAGGAAGAAAACAAGAGGATGAAAGGGAAAGAGAAGGCAAGTGAGAGAGGAGGGGGAAAGGGAGAGAGAAGGGAGAGAAAGAAAGAGAAAAGCATCTAATGAAAGAAAGAGGGAAAGAAAAGGGGGAAAGAAGGACAGAGAAAAAAGAAAGATTTTTAAAAATAATAAAGAATAAAAAAAAGAATTAAAGGAAGGAAGCCTGGATTTTTATGTATTTGCAATAAGCCAATCCCCAAATCCACCCGTGACGTAGTTTCCCCGCCGGCAGGAGGGGTCTGTCCGACGGCAGCCGGGCCTCCGGGGGTCGGGGCCGCCTGGGGTCGGGGCCGCCGGGGGCACTCACCGTGGTGGGCCGTGGGGTATCGCTGCACGGTGGCTCTCACGGAGTTGCCGTAATACGGAGGGACGGGATTGCCTTGTCCGTCGATATTAAAAAGTACATCCACTTCCTCGGCGAGAGGGTACTGCGTGGGGTCCATGTAGGTATGGCCGAGCGTGGGGTGATGCGAGTCCGGGTGCTGCCCGTTGAGTACGGCCGGGTGGTGGTGGCTCACCCACCGCGGCTGGTCCGTGGAGACCTCCATCTTCCGCGCCCGCTGCTCCGCCGCTGCTCTTCCTCCTCCTCCTCAGCAAGGCGCGGAGGGCTTGAGATAGGAGGGGGAGACGATGCTGGAATTATGCGGGGGGCGGGGGGGGGGGGGGAGTGCTCGGCGAGTTTGGGGATGTTTCTGGTTAGGTTTGGTTTAAAGTGGAGGGAGGGGGGTTATGGTGATAAACGATCGATTCAAAAAAAAAAAAGAGGGGGAAAAAAGGAAAAAATAATATAATAAAAAAGGAAAAAAAGGGAAAACAAACTCGGGGGGGCGGGTGGGAAATCTCTACGAAGTGAGATCCCCTCGGTATCTTCCGCTCTTTTGCAGATGTTTCTCTTCTTTGATCACCTGTAACGAGAAAGAGGAAAGGGAAGGAGCAGAGAGAGAGAGAGAGAGGCAGAGAGAGAAACGTGCTTGAGAAGTTCTGAACTTTAGCACCTGACTTTTTAGGCAGGAGAAAACCCATCCCATTCCTCGGCAGCCATCCCTGGGAAGCGCCTGCTCTGCCCTGGACCCACCTCTCCCAGCGCCTCTTTCTCTTTCGCTCTCTTCTCCCCAGCAGCTCTAACCGCGCTCCTGCCGCCTCAGCTCTTACTCTTGCCTTTTTTTTTTTTTTTTTTTTTGTCGCCGCGGTTGTTTGTTTATTTGTTTATTTGCTCCGTTTGCACCTGAGAAGCTCCAGTGGCTTAAGCCGGTGAGAACTTGTGCCATTCGCGGCTCCGCAGCCTAGAGTCACTTTGATTGCTCATTAATTATTATGCAACCGAGAAAGAGGAGAAGAGAGTGAAAAGAGAAAGGGGGGCAAAAAATCGAGGAGGGGGGTAAAGCGATGGGGGGGAGGGGGGGAGGGGAAGGAGCGAGGAGGAAAGGAGGGGGGGGAGGGAAGCGACAAGTTGCTAAAGAAATTCCGCACAAACCTTGGTGGAGAAGCAGTGTGTGACCCGGGAGGGATGAGGCGAAAGTGCTTGATCAGATCAGATTGTGCTCGCTCGCTCGCCCTACTTTTTTTCCCTATTTTTTTTCCTTCCCTCTCTTTTTTTTTCCCCCTTTTTTTTTTTTTTTTTTTTTTTACAGGGAAAGCATTCTTTCTGAAAGGAGCAGGATGGCGCCAGCCGGCTCAGTGCTTACAGACAGCTTGGCGAGACGCGGCTCAGTGCTTACAGACAGCTGTGGCGAGACGCAACTTAAGGAGGTTCCAGTGTCATAAGCCCGGGGGAGGCGGAGCCTGTCCCCGCCTGAGGAGGGGACCGGGACCGGGGACCGGCGGGGCGCACCGGCCGCCTCCGCGCTGCCCCCGCCGCGCACCCGCGGGAACCCCCTTTTACCAACTTCTTTGAATACCCCCCCCTTTTTTTTTAATTCTTCCTTTTTAAAGGGGAAGATAAGTTTTCCCGCTGGTCGGAAAACTCTGCGAGTGGCCGCTCCGGGCAGCCAGGCGTGAAGGGGAGGCGGCCGGTTGTGCCGGCAACCCCGGGGGTGCCAGGAGGGGCTGGAGCCCCCAGGGAGCGAGGCCGGGCCGCTGCGGGGATGTGCCGGCAGGTGCAGGACCTCCGGCCGTCTGCAATACAGCTGCCTTTCCCCCGACACCGGCGGGTTTAAAGCTGCTCCGTCTCATACAGGATTTAATTCTGATTATTTTTAAGGCCATAAGCGCAGAGAAACGGCCGCGTTTGGGAATAATACGACTGGGGGGGGGGGAGGGTGTTAGCTAGGGGGTTCCCTCTTCCGCTCCACTGGAGATGCCAGCGGCGGGCAAGCAGAGGCGGGGGAGACTTTGCGGCTCAGGGCAGGGGGGCGAGGGAGAGGGCTGCGGCCCGGGGGCTGCGGGAGGGACCCCCGGCCCCGCCGACCCCCCGCGGGCTCCGCGCCCGCAGCGCCGCCCGCCGCCCAGCGGGGGCCGCCGCCGCCGCAGCCAATGGGGGGGCGAGCAGGAACTGGGGCGCCGGCCCCGGGAGGCGCTGATTGGCTGCCCGCCCGCGCCCCGCCGGCCGGCCCGGCCGCTGCGTTGAGCCAGGGCATCCCCCTAGCGGCACCGCCGGCACCACGGCTCGGCGGGGCACGGCTCGGCGGGGCTCGGCACGGCTTGGCACGGCGGGGCGCGGCGCGGCACGGCACAGCGGGGCACGGCCTGCCACCCCTCGGCGCACAGGCCAGGGGACAGACTCGGCCCCGGGGGACTGGTGGAGGGAGAGGCGGGGGGATGGAGAAAGGGAGAGGAACACAGGAAAGAAATAAAAGGGGGAGAGAGGGAAGAGGGGAAACACAGAAAGAGAGAAAAGGGAGAAAGAAGCGGGTGAGAGGTGGGGAAAAAGGCAAAAGCCTCAGAAAGGAAGGAAAGACGGGTAGAAAGACAGACGGGGTAGGAAAGGAAAAGAAAAAAGAAAGAAAAAGAAAAAAGGGAAAAGAAAAAGGGAAAGAAAAAAGAAAAAGGAGAGGAAAAAAGATAAAGAAAAGAACAAAAAAAAAGGAAAAATAAAAACAAAGGAAAAGAAAAAGAAAAGAAGAAAAAAGGAAAAGAAGAAAAAGAAAAATAGGCGTGGAAAGGAAGAAAAGAATAATGATAACAAAATAATTTAAAAAAAGAACTAGAAAAAGTCACTTACAGGATGGCTTTGCGTGCCGTCTCTCCGCACGCCGGCCACAGAGCGTCTACCCGGGTGCGGGAGGAAACTCTCTCAGGAGGTTTTATACACGGGGGGGGTCTAATTAAAACCCGGGGCCCCGCAGCCGCGGCCGCGCCGCTGCCGTTGCCTCGCCGGGGCGGTCTCCGGCCGGGCCAGCGCCGCTCCCGCGGCGGGCAGGGCTCGGCCCGTCGGTATTCCCCCGGCCGTTCCCGCGGACGGCGCAGCTCAGCCCGGCCCGGTGCTCCCGGCCCTTGCGCCTGCTTTAAGCCCGATTTTCAGCCGCCTGTGCAGCCCATCCGCCGCTGGGCGGTGGGGACAGCGCGATACCGCTGAGGTCTGGTGTTTCACGGTGGCGATGCACAGATATAGATTTATTTTAATAACGTAAAAAAAATAAAGTCTGGGGCAGGTATAAAACCGGAGAAGCAGCCGTGCGTTGGGGTCGGTGCAGCCCAGCCGCGGGAGGAGCGGGGAGGGCGGGGGCAACAAGCCGGGATGGGGATGGCAGGTCTGACACACACCACCCCCCCCGGACCGTCCGGGGGAGGCAGCGGCGGGGCCGGGCTCGGCGCGCCCCCCCCCCCCCCCCCCCTTCCCCCGCCCAGCCTCGCCGGGGCCGCCGGGGCCGAGCGGCGAGCCCCGCCGCCCGGGGGGAGCCGGGCACCGCTCCCGGCAGCCCATTAGGAGGATGGGGGGAAGGGGGAAGTCAGGGGTGGGGGGAGATGCTCATAGCCCTCCCCGAGCCGGGATCTTTACTCGCCCCTGGAAACCCTCGTGTCTCCTCTCCCCTCCACTCAGTTCGTCAGCAGCTGCTTTGCCTGCAGCTTTTTTTTTTTTTAGGGTGCCCCCCACTTTCCCTACTGTAGTTACTGGGGTGCTCAGGTCAGGGAGGGGATGGACACCGGCGCGATCTCTCCTGATGCGTTTGCCAGGATGCCCCGCCGGCTCCCCTCCACACCGGGAGGTACCCCGGACCCCCGGCGGTACGGCGGGGGGCTGCGAGGTGCCCCAGCACCGCGGGTGGATCACCTACTCCTTGCTGGGGGGGTCTTTGAGATGAGGAGGACAGTAAAGAGGAGCATCGCATGCGAAGCGTTTATTTGCAAGAGGGAGCACAAACTTTCCGTCCCCACCCGCTTTAAGCGTTTTATGGACGTGAGGATGAAGAGTCTGCCCGGGATTTGGTCCTTTAACCCCCCCTTCCCAAATTTCCCCAGACTCCAAGCAGACCCTGCGGGCGGGAGTGGTCTCCAACACTTGGAAAAAGTCACTTTAAAAAGAAATCTCTTTTAACATCGCTGGGGGATGAGGGGATGTCTCAGTGCCGAGCTGGGATCTTAGGGCAGGTGAGCTGAAATTCCAAACACACTTCCCCCCCCGCCCCCCAACCCCCAGCAGTTACAGCCATGGGATCACAGGAGGGGAATTTCCGTCTAGAGGTCACAAAATTGCTAAGCCATCGAGAAAACGTGCCTTTCCCCTGGGCCGGGGTAGGGGGAAACCGCTCTCCTTCAGCTGGTCGGAGGGCACGGAATGTTTAATGCAGAATAAAATGAATAAAGTAAAAAAAAAAAGTTAAAATAAAGTAAAATAAAATAAAACAAAGTAAAAATAAAATAAAATAAAATAAAATAAAATAAAATAAAATAAAATAAATAATAAAATAAAATATAAATTAAAAATAAATCAATAGCTACCGTACACTAAGACCTGATCAGTGGCGGGGGGGACACACAGAGCCCTGAGTGCCCCATCCTGCCCCGACGTGGGGGAGAAGGGGTGGCACTGCGGGACCCTGCGGGACCCCCGCCCCTGGCAGCCGCAGCCCCAGTTGCGAGAGGAGAACACCAGCTTTTAAATCTACTTTTCTCAGCCCATCCCTGCATTTTAACCCCGGCCTCGATAGACTCTATCCTTATATCCCTTTTCCAGCCGGTGGAAAACTGTGGTGGGGAAAGCAAAAACACCACCTCCCCACCCACCTCACTCCCATCCTCACCCTCCCCCCGCAAAAAAAAAAAAAAAAAAAAAAAGGCAAAAAAAAAAGCAAAAAAAAAAAAGCAAACCCATCATTGTCTCCCACTCCTCGGATTAATCTTTGATCCCTGGGGATTTTGCGAGGAGCGCTGGCCTTGACCGTCCTTTTCCCAGGCTGTGGCTGCAGATCCATCACCTCGCCCCCCCCTGCGGCAGCCCCCAGCAGGGTTTCCAGTGACAGCTCGGCGTTAATAGGAGCCCATTGTTGCAGCAATTAGCCCCAAGCTCACCACCAGCCGCGAGATAAGGCTCGGGGACTCGGGGGTTAATTCTGCCGGGGGGGTGGGGGTGCTGGAAGCAGTGCTCCAGCATCCCTCCTAGCTAGGAGAGGACGGGGGGGGAGCGGTAATGGTGCTAGCTCTGGCGCTAAAAGGTCAGGAGCAAACGCTTTTGACAAAAGTCACCGAAAGCTCCGAAAGGGGGGGAATTAAAAAAAAAATACATCATCAACAACAAAAGCCCCCCAAACTCGGGGAGATGGGGCGGTTACTCAGCCTACCCCTCCCCTAAAAATTCACTGTCAAAGGGCACTAAAGCTGCCCCCCCCCCCCCTTTTTTTTTTCCTCCAGATCTTCCCATTAAAACAGATCTAGGGGCGGTTCTCCTGGTGCCGAGACGCGGGGCCACCCGCCGCCTCCGTCCCCCACCGGTGCCCGCCGCTGCGACTGGCACCTCGGGGCGGGGACAGGCAGAAAAAGCCCCCCCCCCCCCCTTGTCGTCCGTACCCCCACCCCACCCCCCCTCCTTTAGCCCCCTTTTTAGACGACAATTGACTGAAAGCGGATTAAGTTACGTTTGCCGAGCTGGTTTTTTTTTTTTTTTACAGGGTACCAGAATAGTACAGGTAAAGCTGTACAAACAGCCGGGAGCGACGAATCGGGAGGGTTATGGAGAGGACACGGCCCAGGGCAGAGCTCCCGAAGATATTTTTTTTCTTGTTTTTTGCCTGTGTACAGCAATTTGCCTTCTTGCCGAGGGAGGGGGACCCGAGGTTGGCATCTCCTTGGCTGGGCCGGGGGAGGCGACCGTGCTCAGCCGTGCCCCGCCGGCCGGGGCAGCCCCTCCCGGGGCACGGAGCCTGCCAGCCCCCGGGGACAGCCCCCGGCGTGAGGGTGGCTGGGCCCTGGTAACGCTGCTGAGATAATCTCGGGTTAAACAAAGGCGGAGAGAAGAGGGGATATTTTGTTCCCCCCCCCCCTTCCCCCCCGCCCCCCCCCCCCCTTCAGTCAGGAACGATGATCTGTTTCCCCAAGGCCACCACTATTT